>NW_010335421.1:21945-24913 GCF_000700745.2 Antrostomus carolinensis
GGTTCCTGTGTAAGTCAACCACAAGCAGCTTCAGCATGTACTGGGAAACAGCTCTTGAAATAATTCAAAAAGCATGATTAAATGATGCCCATATGGATTTTAAATTAACAGTTGTCTCCCACATGCCCATAATTCAGGCAATGACAAGTGGCTGAAGGTGTCTTGGGGCTGCAGCTGGTTCTGGAATCCCAGCAGCACAGGAGGTGGTTGGCCATGGGACTGGTGGCACGCTGGGTCCCTGCTGGGGAGGGGGCCTGGGTCAAATAGTCCCACATCACAAACACAGCTATGCCATCCAAGCTCTGCCTTTGAAAATAAGGCCCAAATTAAGGGTGTTTACCCTTTTGTGCATGCTCTGGTCCATTACAAACTGGGATGGGACTGGTTTTGTGCCATTAAGAATCATAGAATCCCAGACTGGTTTGGGTTAGAATGGGCTTTAAAGCCCATCCAGTTCCAACCCCCCTGCCAGCAGCAGGGACACCTTCCACTAGACCAGGTTGCTCAAAGCCTCATCCAACCTGGCCTTGAACACTTCCAGGGAGGAGCAGCCACAGCTTCTCTGGGCAACCATATGATGATCCTTGGATGCTGTAAGTCCTGGGAAGGGAGGGACCGTGATGCTGTAGAGCACTGTCACCTTGCAGGCTTGTTTGGGAGCTGTTATTTAGCAGAAACTCCATGAGCCATGAGGATTGTAGCTGATCCAGTTCTTTGTTCCCTCTCGTGTTATCAGCAAGGCTCAATAAACAGTCTCTTGCTTGCTGGAGAGTCAGGGCTACTGTGCGACTCCTCGTATCTCTCTCCAGGTGTTGATTTTTCTCCAGGTCCCTTTGTTTGCCAGCAGAGATTTTAATCCTGCTGATGGGTGCAGAAGGTAAAGGGGCAGGCAGATTCCCTCCAGCCTCACCAGCCAGCTGGCTGCACCGTGTTGGTGGCTGAGACTAATTATCTTTGGTGTCCCAGGTGAGATCAAACAGTGTTTTGGAGCAGTGATGTGCTCGAGGAGGGAAACCCGAGGGGGGGGATGCATTAGTCACTTGACTGACTCATGTAGCAGCAACAGGCTGAGTCTGCTCCACTCGGCTTTTTGTCCATGGGAAGAAAAAAAAAAACCCAACCAAACTAAAAAACCACTTGGAAAAGTGGAAAGAGAAAGAAGTAAGGAAGAAAGACTGTCCTGTTGGCAAGGCTGGAGTTGCAAGGATGTTCTCTTGGGATAGGAGAAGCTCCTGGGTTAGGTTGGACTAGATGTCCTCTAAAGGTCCATTCCAACCCAAGCCATTCTATGACAGGAGGTGTAATAAGGGGGAGCATGGAGATCTGATTAACATTTATAAATATCTAAAGGGAGAGTGTCTAGAGACTCTTCTCATTGACACCCAACCATAGGACAAGAGGCAATGGGCATAAACCGCAGCATAAGAAGTTCCACCTTCCCATGAACGTAAGGAAGAACTTTCCTGTGAGGGTGACTGAGCATTGGGACAGGCGGCCCAGAGAGGTTGTGGTATCTTCCTCCCTGAAGATATTAAAAAACCATCTGGACAAAATCATGATTCATGTGCTCTAGGAGTCCCTGCTTAAGCAGGGTGGTTGGACTAGATGTGACCTTTAGAGGTCACTTCCAAACTCAACCATTCTGTGATGTGCTGGGGTCTGGTCACACCAATATGCTCTGACAGCCAACACATGTGCATGGGTCACCAAGACTGTGCTTCAGTGGAAACACTGCGAGCAGCCAGTTAATGAAGTGGCTGGAACTGTATAAAGCTCATTTTCCCTTCTGCAAAGTTCTTTTTAACGAGAGGTTTATCCACAGTGTCTCCACCGTGAGTGATCATGGCTGGAAATGGAATAATTTGTGTCGTATATTGGGCTTTAATGGTGTTTCGTGTCTCAGAATACCAAACTGCAGCATCACTGTGCAGATCCTGCCGTGGCCAGGAACCAGCTGTGTCCCTCACTTCTGCTGAGCTCTTTCTGCTGCTTTTTTTTTTCCAGTTCGATATTTTAATTACAGTGGGGGTTTCCTTTGGGCTCGGTAGTTTCAGGTGTGAAGCAACTTCTGTTTAAAAATCATAGAATCATAAAATAGTTTGGGTTGGAAGGGACCTTAAAGCTCATCCAGTTCCAACCCCCCCTACCATCAGCAGGGACACCTTCCACTAGACCAGGTTGCTCAAAGCCTCATCCAACCTGGCCTTCAACACTTCCAGGGAGGAGCAGCCACAGCTTCTCTGGCCAACCTGTTCCAGTGTCTGACCACCCTCACAGTGAAGAATTTCTTCCTAATATCTCATCTAAACCTCCCCCCTTTCAGCTTAAACCCATTTCCCCTTGTTTTGTCATTAACTGCCCTTACGAAAAGTGCCTCCCCAACTTTCTTGTAGCCCCTTCAGGTACTGGGAGGCCGCTATAAGATCTCCCGGGAGCCTTCTCTTCTCCAGGCTAAACAACCCGAACTCTCTCAGCCTGTCCTCATAGGAGAGGTGCTCCAGCCCTTGGATCATCCTGGTGGCCCTTCTCTGGACTTGTTCTAGGTGCTCCAGGTCTCTCGTGTGATGGGGGCTCCAGAACTGGACACAGCACTCCAGGTGAGTCATAAAAACTGTCGCAGTGTTAATATTCTGCAAAGTATTATTTTATTGCAAGGGGTGTGTTTGCTCCAGACAGTGTCCAGGGAAGGAGGAGAATGGAGAAATGGTGGCTGCCTGTCCCAGCTTAGTGCTGCTGAGGTTCAAGTGAATTCACTGAGGAGTGATTTCCAGTTACCGTTCACCGTGGGCTGCCCCAGCCTCATTAGTGCTCTCCAGATGTCAGCATTGACTGGTGCAGCTGGCAGATGTGAGGTCCCTGCCCCGCTGCAGTGCGTCTGGAAGGGTTTGGTTCCTCACTGCTGGCTTTGGGGAGCTGCAGACAGACAATCATAGAATTATCCAATGTTGTGAGTTGGAAGGGACCCACA
>NW_010335422.1:0-51833 GCF_000700745.2 Antrostomus carolinensis
CAGCCTCGGCGCTCCCCTCAGTCGCGGAGACCAGCCCGGTGCTCAGGGCTTGGACGTCTTGCAAATACGGTCTTCTGAGGTGGTTTTGTTTGTTTGTTTGTTTTTTTTTCACAAGCGTGAAGCGAAGCAACAACAAAAAAAAGTCACACTCCATGGGAAAGTTTCTCTGTTTTTTTATTTAAACAGAAATGCTGTATGTCGGTTGAGGAGCTCTCAGGTGTATCCATCAGACAGAGCAGGAGCTGCCTTCAGGCAGTTTCCCTCCGAAAGTTACCCTGGGAGTTGAAATAAATCGCTCCTTCTGAGCGTGGAAATGAAGTAGGTAACAGTGTCATCATTAAAAACAGTGGTTTTTAATGCAGTGACTCCTGATTTCCTGTCTGGCCCCACACAGCATCTGTTCCTGAGTGAATAGGTGTGTTCTCAGTGTTGCAGCCTTGTTAGAGGTGGACGAGAGACAGGTGATGCTCCTTTTCTGCCCCTTGCTCTAACTCCTATCGGGTACAAATGCCATCACTGTTATTTTTAGACAGGAAGGAGGAGGACAACGATGACGACATTTGGAGGTTGTTAAAGCCACTTAGGTACAGGCAAGTTAGGTATAATATTCATTTTGGAGCGCAGCATCTACCCTGAGCTGGCACGTGGTAGGTCTGTGGTGCGCAAGGATCTCGACAAGTGCCTCTGTGAGAAACCAATGCTGTTTAATGGAGATGTTGTGGAAGGTTTCCATGACCCTTGAGTAATTTGCATCTGTTAAATGTAGGTAATAAGGTCAGGCAGAATCATGGTGTCTTATTTATTGTGTGCGTGCGCAAACACACGTATGCATGCATATACTCTACATATATACACTCTTATAACAGCTAGAGGTAAAGACATTTTATGGTCAAAATCCTCAGACAAAAGACTGATAAAAATTCATTTTTATGATCTAATTATTGTATTCCAATTTTAATTTCAAATTTTAAGCAACTGTTATTTGAAGCCACAGGATTGTGTGCTTATATTCCATGTTTGAGGATTCTAGAGTCTTTAGGTAGTCAGGTAAGTGGTACCAACTTTATTTTAGTGGAGGGAAAACAGGTGTCATCAGAATGTATTTAATTGGGAGATGACTGTGTGCAGCTGCTGAGATAATTATGGGCTCTGCTCTCTTTAGTGTCATGATAATGCCATTAGATGACAAAACAGCTAATAGCCATAATTATGAAGTGTCTAATAGTTGTGGTTGAACAACATAAAACACTTTCAGGAATAGGAATTCCTTTTATTTTAATTTTCCCCTCTACAAAGGTGTTTTAGACAGCCATCTTTTATGATTTCTGACCTCTTGCAGGTGTCATTATATCGGTTATGTATAGAAGGGACAGCAAGTTGTGTTCAGTATCTTAATTAATCTTCTCTAAACCTGTTAGATCCTTTTATCTACCTAAGATTCTAGCCTGAATTTGAACTTTTTTTTTTTTTTTTTTGCAAGTATTAGCAGTATGGATTAATCCTATCTGTGCAAGAATTAAGATTTTTTTAAATTCTATTTTAGGAAAGAGATTGTAATATATATGGAAAGTCATTGCCTGTCTCTCCCTCAATACACACTTATCCACGCTGTAAGCATTAGCTCCAGTATTTCCCCTTTTTCCAGAAAAGCTCTTCTGATGCAATGGTGAATGACAGTGGCAGTAAATATTCTCAAGCCTCTTACTAAGCATTGTTCAAATTCCTTCTCTTAGGACTCTGAAGAGACAGAAGAGGGTACAAACACCCTCATGTGTTTCTTGCAGGGTAATCTGCAAGTACCATGTGTGTATTTTTAGGCAGCCTCACTCTGATTTCCACCCGCAGAGGGAATTGAGTCTGTACTGTCCTCACTCTTCCTAACTTCTTATTTCTTTGGTAGATAAACCTGGACTTTTTGTGCCCATTAAATGATGTTCAGGTTACTGATCTTTGGACTGTACCTCTCCAACTCTCTTGCTTTCTGAGCTCCCAAAACAACTTCCTGGGATGGATGCTTGCTTTCTGCTGTACCAAGGAATGCTCTCTTTGACTACAAGCCAGCCAGATGCAAGTATTGGTAGATAATAGTTGCTACAAACCATAAGTTTTGTTACTAAAATTAACTGACAAGGCAGTTTGATTCAGAGAAGCCCTTATATCTCAGCCTCTACTCTGGAGAAGGCATGGGACCTGATTTTTGCACGTGGTTTGCTAGCTTTTCGCAAGGATTTGGTTACAAGTGATGACCTGCAGAGCTAAAAAGGACTCAGAGTTATACCCTCACTGTCATGCATGCACTTCTTTCCCACACAAGGAAATAACTTGATGATTTTGTTGCCAGCATACAAACAGACATTCATAGACAGCTAAGTTGGGTTTTACCTTGTGATGTGCAAGGACCCTGACGGTTGTCTCTCCTGCCAAAATGGGTTTGAGAGACTGATTCATTTGCCCGCTGCCTCTTTGTGACTCCATCCTGCTTTATCCTGAGGGCTTTCAGCTGTCTGGGAGGTCTCAGTCACTATCTTAAAGGTTCAGAGGGGAAGGAAAGGGAACAGGAATGGTGTTAAATCAGGGCATAAAGACCAAAGCTGAGTAGAGGGTCCCGGCCAAGATCAAGCCCAAAGATGAGGGGTCTCTTTAGCTTGGAGAAGAGGAGACTGAGGGGTGACCTCATTAATGTTTATAAATATGTAAAGGGCAAATGTCAGGAGGATGGAGCCAGGCTCTTCTCAGTGATGCCCAATGGTAGGACAAGGGGCAATGGGTGTGAGCTGGAACACAGGAGGTTCTGCTTAAACTTGAGAAGAAACTTCTTTCCAGTGAGGGTGACGGAGACCTGGGACAGGCTGCCCAGGGAGGGTGTGGAGTCTCCTTCTCTGGAGACATTCAAAACCTGCCTGGACACCTTCCTGTGTGATCTCATTTAGGTTCCTGCTCTGGCAGGGGGATTGGACTGGGTGATCTTTCGAGGTCCCTTCCAATCCCTGACATTCTGTGACTCAGTGATTCTGTAATGAGCACTGCAGGCTTCTTCATTTTCAGTCTCTTGCACTGTTCTACTTTGTGTGGACTGTGTGGCTGTGTTGTTATATGCTGAAATGATTAAATTTAGAAGCAGCTCCTGGAATTGTCAAGGTAACTTGTTCTGGACCTGTATCCCTGGCTGGTTGTTGAAACACTGTTTATCAAGCGATAAGAGCTGCATCTACTGATTGCCTGTCACACCCTTTTCCTGCTCAGGAATCTTAGTTGGTGGTATATAGAGTACTAATAGCTAAGAACTAATACAAAGAACTGATTTTTCCTCAGTTTTATATGCTACTGTTTAGAAAAGGGAAGCTGGACACCAAGCTTTAATCCACAGATTCTTTGTTGATAGTTTGGTTTCATATATTTTAGATTTCTTTATGTTTTGGTGTGCAGCAAAGCCCCTCGTGTATCCCTTGATCCAAAGGATGGAATCTGTTTATCTTGTACAGCAATATAGGATTGCTGTACTTGATCAGGCCAGTGACCTGTTCACTTCTGAATTTTTATTTCTTTCAAAAGGCAGATGAAATACCTGCTTTCCAAGATGCAAAATGTGTATTCTTTCTCTTTGATGTTTTTAATCTTCCAGGATAATTGGATGTCACAGCTGCTGATTAAATCAATTGAACTCTGCACAGATCTCTTCTAAAATTTGTCTTATTTTCTCAGACCAAAAAGCAGTAATATCTCAAATGAGCAGAATGAGAAATTAATTATTGTACCTCATTTATACTAGATTTTTATAGGCTGTGGAAATAGTCTCTACGGGGAGAAGAAGTAGGGCATTGGCTATTAATTTACTGCTCAAAAAACCTGCCTAAATATACTAGTGAAGATGATAGAAACTTTTTATTTCAGCTACATGACTTGATTTAAATACTAAATTGTATTTAAATATATGAAGTATATACTATATGTACACTTAATTCTACCAGTGCAAGTAAATTGTCTTCTGTAGCTGAAGTTTTACATTTGTGGCTTCTGCAAACTCAACTGGTGGTTGCTTGGAAACTTGGATTTTGGAAGCAAGAGCTAGAGCTTGCCCTGTGGTATGGCTGCATGGATGGTAACGTCCTGCCAGAGCCACCAAACCCCCCTGAACTGTCAGAGGTGAGGAAATGACCGAGTGCCACTGTCCTCGGTGACCTTCGGAGCTAGGGCATCTTATCACACTTACCATAGTGCACACTGGGATAGTGGCTTTGAGAGGTGAAATGTTCTTTGGCCTTAACAAATCAAGTTTTCAGGCTGTGTGAAGAGAGGTGGAGGGACAAAAGAAGCCTAAATTCTGTCCTTATAGTGGCCTGCTGAAATCCTGAGACTCTATTCCGGTGTTGGAAATGACTGTAAAGAATAAGTGAAGTCTTCAAATATTTAAAAATATTATTTTAGATTTAAGTGCGTGAGGGAAGAGCTTCCTTCTCACCCTTTTAAGTAGTTTAAAATAAAACATCTTAAAATATGACTGAAGAAAATTAAGTTATGAGCTTTCCGGTGATTTCTCTTGTTCTCAGTGTGGCAAATAATGACTTCTGCATGTTGACTCTCCACGTTCTTTGAAGTGTTGGCAGTTACCAGAGGGAACAATTTGGAAACCGATGGACCATTGGTCTGTTCTGGTATGGCAGCTCTCCTTTGTCACCCTGCAAGATAATCAGCTTCTATCTTATCTTTGTATTCGTGTACCTGGTTCAATTTACTTTGCCTTTGTATAACGTTTTGTTTAATCAGCAATGATTGTCATTGAGTTTGTTCGAATCCCAAGATGTTTACATAAGCTTGGACTGGCCTAGTGGCTGAGATTTGAGAGACTGATCTCTAGAAACAGGCAGACTCTCAGAAGTGTGGCTGCCTGTGTGCACATGCAAAGATAAGAACAAGGGTAGATAGAATATTCCAGCTGCGTGTGTATCGGGACTCGCAGTAATCGATTATTAAAGGCAATGTGGTGTTTACATAGTGCTGTTTACAGACAATACTGTGAGGAAGAAGCATAACTCCAATTTAAAATCCCATTTTTGTCATGTTTCCAAATGTACTGCAAACATACTTCCAAACCTGCTGGTTCTTACTCAGTGTGTAAACTGTTGAGACAAAAAGCTCCATAAAATAATTAGTGTGTGTGTGCGCTCACACATGACTTAGGTTTTCTTTCAGACTTAGTAAACTGAGTGAAAAAAGGGGCAGAAATACAAAGTATTATGTTTTGGATGTGAACATTATGATATTTGGAGATTTTTGTGGCTTGGAATCAGGCTTTCAGATTATTACTTCTATTTTAAAAAGGAGATTTAAATCATCCAAAATAAGCATGGCTTTTCTAAGAAAAATAACTTGATCACAGTCATATTCTTTCTGCTGCAATCAACTGCAGGAAGACCCAGGGTTAGCACTTTTTTATCTTGTCAAGACTGAGGTAGTTTAGTTGAGGTCAAATTGCCCCCCTTGTTTTGTCATATTTGAGAGAAAGATTATGCTTCTTGTCATGAAGCGGCTGATACGAACACGTTTGTTTAATTTCTCTAGGACTTCTGTCTATGAGCTTCTGTTGCTTGCAATCAGCATTTAGTAATTATTTGTATCACTGGAGGCTGGTACTCCCATCCCTTTGTGCTAGATACAGTTGTGATAATGGGGATGTGCCACTTTGTCACCTCACATTTTCAAGAGCGGGGTGTGTTACAGTTGTGCAGCGGCTTACATAGATCTGTGAGGTGCCACACATGCTCAAGGGCTACAGTTGGGAAAAATGAAGTGGAAACAAGGTGATATTTGTAGCTTCCTTTTTTTTTTTTTTTTCTCTTTTTTTTCACCCTTCACAGTCTAGCATTTTGATTTGCAGAGTGGACAATTTTGCAACCTAACCCCGTTGTGTATTTAATATGCTTGGTAACAATTTTATCTGAGGCAAAACGGGGTTGGAAAGCCAACTTTACATATTCCCAGAGAGGAGGGAAAACCTTTTGCCTCTCCCATTATTGCAGCTGGCTGTACACGTAAGACACTGTGCTAATGTTTAGGAGTTGCAGGGTCAGCCCTGTTTGCTCTTCAGCCAGATATTGAGGTTTTGAGTCCTGGCAGATTTTGGATACAGGTGAGGTGCAAAAGTGACTTAAAGGTTTTGCTGCTCCCTACGTCTCCGGTGCATGCCACAGACCAGTCCCTTACCTACGGTATTGCATGAAGGTGCTTCTTTGGGACTCGTGTGATTGAGGTAGTACTTGGGCTGGCCAGTGCACAGCTTTCCACTCTTGCCTTGTGCCGTGTTTCCCAATCTGTCACTTGACAGAAGTTTCATTTTTGCTGAGGACTGTCTGGCTGTCCTGCGACTGAGACCAATCCAAGCCTGTGCCAAGAAGAACTGAGGAGTGACAGTGTAGCTACAGGTCAGGAGGGGTCCCCATTTCTCTCTCTCAGTGGGTCAGTAGAAGTTCTCAGGATAAGAAACACAGATCCTAATATCTGCATAATTGACTAAAAATGGAAAAAAAAAATATCCAAGTTTACTTAGTAATTAACTATCATCAGAAAGAAAAGCAGTGATGGAAACCGGATCCTCTCGGTGTCAACCAGGAGTAGGTAATGCCTGGAAGTCACTTTGACTAAACCACCATCTTTGCATCAGTTGTTGTGTTAAATGATTGCTGCTTGAACATTATTGTGGAAAGGTATTTTGATTCTTGAAGGGGAAGGAAGGTGAAAAGCTGGTAATTAAAATGCCTTTTGAAGGCACAGAGTGTCTCTAGCAATAATTATGGAAATTCAATTTCTGTTATGAAATGCAGGGCGTGATATGGTCAGCTACTTGGATAAAAACCTTGTTGGGTGTTGTCTTGACCTGTGGTCCACAGGCAGACACAGAAGCTTCATGAGGGGAGTTCTATGGGGGCAAAAAAGGCTTTGTAATTGTACTGATGTTTAGATTTTTGCATAACTGATGGAAATAGAAGGCTATAAACTTCTGATGCTCAGTGGAGACAGGTCGCATGCAACTCTGTGGAATATACACATAAAATTTATAAATATTCAATTTGGGCAAACTTTCCTGGGGGTAGGTCTTCTCTCTTTTCATGTCATCCTTTCAGGATAGCATTTCACATCCTTCTCTGGTGTTTGCTTTCCTCCAGGAAAAGAAATATTCTACCTTATAAAAGTTGCACATGAATGATCTTAAGAAAACCAGTAAGTGCAGTATTCACATCTCTGTATATCTGTCAAATGGTTGGTTGGGCAATTCTGGCACACTGCCTTGCCCTGGCTCTTCAAGTGCCAGGGAAAAAATGTGCAAGGCTATGTATAGGCTCCTTTCAAAATCTTCATTGCAGCCGAATCAAGGCTGGAGTTGAGATTCAATTGCAGTGAACTAATTAGGCTGAGCTCCAAATACCCGAGCACTGGATGTGTTACAAACAATGGTGCCAACATATGCTGGAGGGAACTACACACAGGCACAGTGCTTTGCTGACTTTAAACTTGGCAGTACCTCGTTAATTTTGTGTGTTAATAGACTGTTTAATGTGCATTAGTGACTGAACACCAAAGCTGTAAACACTTGCTCATTCAGTTCCAGATGGAAAAGAGTGTCTTGTTGGGGGCAAGGTGTTTTCTTCCTGCTACCAAGAGGTCCAACAACAGTTTCAAACATGTTGGGAAGTTGCCAGTTGTGAGTAAGCCTTGTGAGTAGGCTGAGTTCCAGAAGAAGGATGTGTAGATTAGTGAGTTTTTAGGTAAGGTACTGGCTCTCCTCATACAGTCATGCTTCAGCTGGCATAATGGCCTGTGAGAACCATTATAACACCAGTAATGATAATGGAGAACACATGTATATGCAAGCTTCTACTATGGTGGCAGCGACTGTATTTTACCTCCTAGCAGAAAGATAAATTTGTGGGAGTGTGTGTGTATATATGTTTAATAACAGAAGGAATGTTCAATGCTTTAGTAGTCAAATTTAATATTAATTTTACTGTATGTTTTTAGACAGTGATTTTTTTTTTTTAAATATGAAATTCTAAAGCTGCTCTAAATCAAGTAGTTTTCTTTGGCAGCCAGTTTGTGCATACCTGGAGGACTGGAGAGGTGCTTGGTGTGAACTTTTCCCTTGTCTGGCATGATGAGGACACATGGATTTTCATCTTCCTCTTTTTCCCACTTCATAGGGAACATAACAGGCATTTTCTGTGTTCAAGGGGCTGTAAGAAATTGCACAGAGTGCAAAGCAGGGCCTGGATAAGTGTGTAGGTAATAGTACAAGTACTTGGTTTTGGTTTTTGGGGTTTTTTTTTAAGAAAAGTACTGTCCCACATTTCTTAAATGGCAGTTTCCTCCCTTAACACCCACACTTTACAACAGAAAACTTAGAACCTGAAAAAATTACAATAAAAACCAGACAGGCATATGGGAAGCTAATGATTTCTTAAAGCTTAGGATAACCACTCTGACAAAAACAAGTTTTTACTCTGAACTGCTTTAGTGTCAGAAGTGCCAGTGGTGTAAGTTAATGAATACACATTTCTCAAAACTGGCTGAATCCTTTTTGAGTTTAAGAAAAGAAAGTGTCTGTGTGGGGGATGTTATGCAAGGAATAAATAGAGCACTAAAGCTGCAACCTTGGAATTTTATTCTTTTGAAAAGCTATAAACTACTCAAAACAGGAAATTATACTGCAAATTGTTAGGTGGCTTTTAAATATTCCTAACAATGTGCCTAGAGTAGGTCTTTTTAGTTTTTCTTTTATGTTCTTTACAATCAATGTGATGTTTTAGTATTTTATGAAGATGTTAAGCAAAATTAAACCTAACATGGGGTTTCTGCATCCTTTTATTTTTCTTCTGCTTCTATAAATATTGATCGTGATCTTTGAATTTCATATTAAAGTTTTCAATAGTAACATAAATCTACACATGTTTTGTCATGAACTTATGATATGTCATCTGATAATACAATTTTCTCATATTTGTAATAGAAAATGGGAAGGTTCTACTCCTAACTATAAAATCCCTTTTCTTTTGCGTGCCTTTTTTGCTGAGGTTATTTAAAAAGTAAATGATTTGTTATATAATTTGACTAGTGCTTACTTCAAATGAGAAATACAGCATTTGTAGTGAACTAAGATCTTGAAATAGTATAAAATTTTCATCTTTGTTTATCCTAACAGGTTGTGCTCTTGTTTATCATCTATTAGCTTTACTTTGACACATCCTAAAAAAAAATAGAGAATACATTTTCTTTTGCAATAATAGGAACATATTCTGTGAAGTAAGAAATTCAAAGGTTGTGTTTGCTCCTGCAGCAGCTATCCCCTTCCTAGTGAAACTACATTGGCTGAAAATGGGCTGGAATTGGCTGGATTCTTCTTTTTCACAATAATCCTTGAGGATTATTATTGATCCACAGTCCAACTAAGAGCTGAAGTAAAGGTGCCTCATCTCCTGTAAGGATGTTGCCCAGTAGAGCAAAGGAGAATGGATGCAGGAAATAGTTGCTGCCACTCATCTCATGCTTACACCCTTCAAGTGCCTCTGCCCAATTATCTGTGCAGGGCAATGAAGATGGGGCACAGAGACAAGAGGAAAGATCTTCCATCCTGTGGCTTCAAAAAAAGAGAACACCCTGTGCTGGTCCTGTTAAGAATCAGTGGTGTTTGTGTTCTGTAGAACAAAGGCTTTATCTGTATTTTACAAATTTCAGCAAATAGTTATTGATTTTTTTTTTTCCCCCTCCTAATATTCTTCCTGAGTAGATCTAGTTGAGATCATTTCATTTGTTTGTTATTCACTCCTGTCTTAGAAGACACTGAAATGCGGTCAAACCTGACAATGAGTAAATAAATGTGTATTGCTTTAGCTGTAGTGTGAGTAAACTTCATCTGGTTGTAAGCTGTTATCTTATCTGTGACTCAGAAAGTATTGATAATGGATTATCTCAGCACTTCACACAAAATAAACCTGTTCACTTGATGTTTTCTATGTCAACAGGTCGTCCAGCATCCTAGTGCTGAACAGACTGAGCTCCCTGTTTGAACAATATGTCAAGTATGACAGGCACGGACATCTAAGTCAGTCTTACATGGTCACATTAGCTGTATGCCTTCATAGTTCTGTTCATTCAAGACAGCTTTTTGTAGCTTTCATTGCTGTTATGACATGATCTTATTTGGACAACTATGTATTTGAACCATAAAAATGAGGAAAAAAAATGCTACAAGAATGTTGAGGGAGAGAACAAGGCTTCCAGATTCTGCAGGCTTTGCAGCAAACGCAAGGCTGTAGCTCTGCTGTGTCAACACTGGCCCTTCTCAGGCACGTGAACTGCTGTCAAACACTGAGGTGACTTTAAAAGACAGGTAGACGAGGTGCTCAGAGATCTGGTTTAGTAGTAGACAGGTACGGTTGGACTCGATGATCTCAAAGGTCTTTTCCTACCAAACAATTCTATGATTCTATGACTTTTGGTGACTTTGGTGGCAGGTTTTTTTTGTGCAGCTTTAATATAAAACATTATACATTAAGTCTCACTGTAAAGTGAGACTGAGAAATTGAGGAGACTGTGCAAAAATGTGATGTACTGTGAGGAGAGCATAACTTCTAGAAATGTTCAGTGTATAGTATCTATAAGAGTAAAGGGACACTAGCTTATATCTCTTACATAAAATAGTGTACATAACATTCAAGCAGGTTTTGATACTAGCTACTGAGCTGGTCTCTTTTTTTTCTGAGGAAAGATTTATATCAAATGTCTTTCTCTTCAAACAAACAGTATTAATTTCAGGAAAGCTGCATGTGGTCTGTTTGTCGTTATTGAAATCATGTTTGCGAAGTGCCTCATGATTCTTCTCTTGAGGGGTTCTGCTGGAACCAACCCGAAAGGAATCAGTAAGCACTCGGAGGAAATCAGTCTGTTAGTTTATACAAAATAAATTAGCAGTCAACATGGATTTGTCAAAACCCAGTAATCTGTCAATTTAATTTCAGGCTGTGATAGAGTAAAAGGGTTTGTGGCTAGAGGAAAACCAGATGTTGCCATATATATCTTTTACCAGATTCTTAGTACCACAACTTTGTTTGCTTATGAACATGGTTTGTTGATGAAATTGGTACTGTGTGGATAGGAAATGGAAATTGGGAGTACTGTATTTCAGCAAAGGTGTAGACCAACTGAAAAAAACCTGTCTGGGAGAGAATTAAGAGGCACTCAAAGACTAGAAAATGTGATATTGTGATCAGAGGAAAGATTGCTTAGCATAAAAAAACAGTGGTAGAGTGAAGGTGGATGACTTAAGTCTTCAAAGAAAGACTGCCCTAGGTAGGAGGAAAAAGATCTGTTGTTCATGTTCAGATGAATTAGATAAGAAGTAATGGTCTTTAAAGCATACTCTGAATTTCTCCTGTCTCATGGGAGGGATAGCAGAGCAGTGAACTGCATTGCTTGGGCAGGCTGTAGAATCTCCTTGCTAGGAAGCTTTAAGCACAGGCTGGACAAACATTTATCAGGGTTCATCTAGGTGTAATTGATCCTGCTGTGGGACAGGGGTCTGGGATTCTGCATTCACAATGTGACAGGAATACGTGCAGATTCTGGGAGCTGGGCAATTTCTTAACCTTGTGGCACTTGAGTTCTCCTGCGTTTGACGTGTGTGTGTAAGGTGGAGGGTTTGTGCTCTCTCTGTCCCCAGCCTTTCTGTTTCTTCCCTTGAAATACCTTTGCTCCTCTCATGTTCAATCCAAAAGCCTCTGAGTTTTTTGAGAACAGGTTTGTTAAGTGTGGCTTCTCTGCTGTTCATGGCACCTCTGCAGGTGATCTTCTGGCCTTTGTGCTACCTGCGATGAACAGATTCCTTTGACTGGGGGCTTTAGCTATGTGGATATACAAAGGATACGTGCTCTTTAGGTGCTTCCTCTGCTGATCCTTCCAATATGCTTGCAGCAAGATGGAGTCAACTTTTAAGACTTTTCAATGTGTTGCTGTTGTGGTAACAATAATTGCTCCTTTCCCTTTCAGGTTGTTCTGTTCCTGCTGTTGAAACTGGCAAAGGTCTTTGGGGTGAAATATTACATATCGTAGATTGTTAGTTGAGTTCACCATATCTGAATTTATGGGCTGATTCAATAGTGAGTGGCTGATGGAAATTAGCAGATTGTGGTGGCTGGGTGGTTCTTCTCACACAGCTAAGAAAAGTTTGTTAAGCATCCCTTAACAACTGGATCAGGGTTTCAAAGGAAATATCTCTGTTTACTCTCTTGCCATCATAATCCTTAGAAGTGATAACCTTACTGTTGGAGCAAAGATCTTGCATGCTTTGGGTATCTTGTGAGAAGTGGATCTATACCTTGGTCTCACTGTGGGGAAATCTAGAAAGCATCTGGGTTGTTAGAGCTTTCCTCTGCCTGTTAGTAAGCATGAAGTTTCATCTGCATTAGTCACTACTGGTTTGGGTTTTCCATCTCAGAATAATTTGCCAATTTTTTGAGAATGGGCTAGTTTATTATCCTTGATACCAACTATCAGATGCCTGGATCTTGGACAGAGTTACCAGAAATAATTTGCTTCATTTCTGTCATTCTCCAGAGTGCTTCTCTCTCTGTCTTTTTTATTTTGGTGTTACTCTCACCCCTTTTCTGGTACCTCTTTCTGTAAGAAAGACTCACGACTGAGCATGGTATTGAATAGATTCTCCTGTATCTCAGGGCTGATGGGTGTTGTTACTAGAACTTTCTAGTTTTGGCATGAAAGGAGGTGTCAACCCATCTAGGATTTAACAGAGCTGAGTGATGACACCCACAAGTGACGGGTGATAGCTGTGCCCTTGAAAATCTGTAAGAAGGCCATTCTGTGTCTCAGCCTTTGAGTCTCATTTTACCAGCAGATTATTTTGTGAGCAGTATTTTTGTTTCCTGATGACATGGGACTATTTTTATGAGGCTCTTTTAGGCTTTCCCTTAATCCACAAGCCATCTTTAAGGTATTAACAGTAGCGATTGTGTCCCTGAAATTCATCTGGTTAATGGGATCGTCAACAAGACAGGTTACCCAGCATCAAGAGTTGTGTTATAGTGGTGAAGAGGTGACAAAATTGCTGTCTCCTGCTCGGTCATTAGAGTTGACATGGCCTTTGACGGGCTGGTGGCTGGTCCTTCTCCTGCTGAGATGTTCCTATGTGCAGGAGCTGCTTCACCAGGTATTGCCTGGGTGTCACAGAGATGTGGTGGTGTGCACTGGTATGATGCTCCATGGCAGATAAACTCAGGCCTTCTCCATAATCCTTAAGGTCATTTGTGTGAAGCTGAAAGAGATTGAAGAACATAGTCATGTCTCTGCAGGGTCTGAGGTAATGCAGTATGCTGAGATCTTCCACAAGACTGCAGAAATGAAGTATCCTTCTGTTGTCAAAATTCACCAGACTTTAATGTACCTGATTATCTTAATGTGTCCTTTTTTGTGACCTGTCAAAGGTGACCTGGAGCAGTGTCCTTACCTTTATCAAATTCCCTGCTGTTGCAGTGATATTTTGAGCTTGTGTGGTACTTCACCAAGCAGTTCTGCCGTTATGGTTGGTCTGAAGGACACGGAGTTTTGCCTACGGGTAGGACTCAGTATGTGGAGGTTGCAAGTTCAAAGTGTTTATTGAGAACCATTGCTAACAATGGGTAATAACGTTATCTACTGTCAACTGAAGACTTCTGAGATGCTGAAATTCCACTGAGTCCACTTTCTTTCCACTTTCCCACACAGATTTGTCTGTGCTGAATTCTGTGTTTGATTGGGAGTTGAAAGGAAAGATAAACCTTTCATCAGATATACTCGTGCCCTGAGTGGAGGGAACGCTACGTGGGCTTAACTGCCAAATACGACACAGCTGCAGTCTTACTCAGCCTATGCTGGGGTGCCTGTGTATTTAAAATGCATGGATTGTACATGTAATTTATGTATTTCTAAGAGCTCTGGTTACTGCTTAGTAACCTCCTTTCCTTTCTGTGTAAATTTTGGGGCAAAAAAACCCCAAACCACAAATGCATGTTCTAAGTCTTTTTTAAAGTAATTTTTTGTCCTCATTAACACCCCCTCCCAAAAAAAACCCTCCACCCCAAAACAAAAGTAAGAATATAAGTTGGATTTTAACTTTGTAATTCCTCCTCCCCACACTGAAACTTTATAGATGTTTTTAACTAGTGATTGCTTATGCTGAATTGATAATTTTATCAATTAAAACTTAGGGAGGTAAAGGCAAAAATATAATCCAGATACTTAATAAAAGTAAAAGAAGTCTGTTGCCATGGCTGAATGAAGAAATAATAACAGATTTTTGTTCTGGTTCTCAGGTAAATCTCTCACGTGCAATACACTACACGATATTCCAGCTTGGATGTTTATATGTGCACCTAGGTGTGTAACTCTGAATGTTACCAAACATGCTGCAAAAATTGTTATAATGGTGATTGATTCCATTGTTCTGTCTTTTTCTACAAATGGGACCACAAGATTAAACTCAAGTTTTACCCCATTTGGTGGTAGTTTAACTGATCTTAAATATCTAAACAATTCTTTAGTCATGCCTCCTGTTTGTTTTTAGCAATGATATCTCATCTGTTAAAAGGGATATTTTTATGAGCTCCTCAAGTTTCAGTTGTCACCTCTTCAGAGGCAGGGAGGGGAAGAATCAATAGAACTTCATTTAAATTTGTTTTACTTAATAACCCAAAACTCAGTAACAGGGAGCTTGCCACTAGCTGTGAGTTGGGCTGGTTGCACTTGGCTTCAGGACAAACACAGTTTCAGAAGGGAGGAAGAAAACCAGTCTGGTGATGTTAGGAAAATAACAGCCACGTGGATCTTTGGTTTCCTCTGCCCCCCACATCAAATGCAAGCAGGTGATGCTTCTGTCTGGTTGCTAAAATGAAGTGCTCTGTGTGTTCATTGGAATTGCAGTCTCTCTCATGAACATGACATCTATTTGTTAAGCAGACTTCATTGTCATTGTCCTTTTTATATGGTATCTATTTTTGTCTGCTCCCCAACCTTCCACCCCTCCCAAAAACTCAAGCCATGTGGTGTGAAGAAGAGCCTTTGTATTCTGCTGAATTCTGGCCACCAGTTGCTGTGGAATACCACAGCCATGGGAAAACTGTGTGAGTTCAGGACAGGAACTGAAGGCAGAACTTAAATCCAGTTACAGTGCCTCATAGGCAGCAAATGATTAAGTAGAATAAAATTTGGCTGCACCACTGAAATTAGCACCTACCTTGTAAAATAAAACTAGTCGAATGATACCATAATATTACTAATAGTAGTATTTAGTAATTGAGCACTGCTTTGAGGAAGTGCTTTTCCTGTACAGTCAGGAGAGGCTGTGGTGGTGAAAGTAGTTTCTGTACTTTTCCCTGTTCTTCCATTTATCTTATGAGAAATGTGGGGAAGAATTAAATGTTTTCTACCTGATGCTTTTAAGGAAAGTGTTGCTATTGCAACACAAGGAAGATAAATAGCCATGGGGAAGCCTGACAATATTGGCTTTTATTTCCAAAGTGTAAATGTGGCTTCTTTATATTAATGAGCTGAAAGAAGTCCCAACCCCCCTGCCATCAGCAGGGACACCTTCCACTAGACCAGGTTGCTCAAAGCCTCATCCAACCTGGCCTTCAACACTTCCAGGGAGGAGCAGCCACAGCTTCTCTGGGTAACCTGTTCCAGTGTCTGACCACCCTCACAGTGAAGAACTTCTTCCTAATATCTAATCTAAACCTCCCCTCTTTCAGCTTAAACCCATTTCCCCTTGTTTTGTCATTAACTGCCCTTATGAAAAGTCCTTCCCCAAATTTAATTCTTCCTTGCAAGTGAGCTTTACTGGCTGCTTTGTATCACTTTATTTTACAGAAGAGGAGAGGAAGAGACTAGCTCCATCTCCACCAACCTGGATAAAACAATGAGATTTACTGGCTGTAGCATTCTCTCCACTTCACATCTCGAAGAAGTTTGATACTAGTCTAGGTAGTTTTAAAAAACATGTAAGTGTCTTTGCTGCTTTCCTAGTCCTAAATGTGGATTATAATTGAGCTGTGACTTCTAGATCAGGCTGGATGAAGCTGTGTTCAGCATGAAGGTAAAGGGAACATACATGCAAACCCTGCACTAGTGCAAAATGGTTGGGCTTGAGTTTGTTCTGGCCCAGAAGCTGGAGAGCTGCAGGGTTGTGCCTGCGCTAGCAGAGCCCCTGAGAGGCAGGGCTTAGTAGTGTGGGTTGGCGTACCAATTCTACCTGGTGTTGGGACCAAAGGTGGCACTGAGCCTGACAGAGGTAGTAACTACCCCTGCCTGGGTAGACATCACTGCTGTGTACTTACAGCATCATCTTCTAGGCCAGGGGTCTTCCCACCTTGTGTGTCTTTACAGGATCTAGGGGTGTGGGAATATTCATGGCTCTAAGGTAAAGTGACAAGACAAACAGGCAGCTGGTCTGTACTTCTGAGTTCACCCTGCCCTGATATTGCACTGGTACCTTAGAGCACCTGCTCTCAGTGCCCCAGGGTAGGTCTTAACACCGGGATTAACTGACAGATGTATCATGGAGAAGGTTTGATCCTTCTTCCTCCCTGACTCACAAGGTAAAGCGAAGCTGTGGGCTGTTCAGGGTGTAGTGAATAACACAGGCTGACTGCTCTCTACCCTGGCATCCAAGTCTAAAGCTGTTATCAGCACTGCTGTGGCTCTGTGAAATCACAGCGCTGTTTGATTCAGGGGGAAACTGGCACCTCTCTGACAAGTGCTGGAATGTCCCAGTCTGTCCTTGGGGTGCTGTTGGCATCTTTCACAGCAATAAACCCCCAGTCAACAGTCTTGATCATGGGCAAACACCAGCCAAGTGCACAAAAGCGCTTATCTCCTGTTAGGCCATGCATTCATAAAAAGCAAAGTCATAAAAACCTTCAGTGGCTGGCAATTCCAGAGCTTACTGTTAGACTTGAAAAGAAGTCCCGAAGAACACAGACTTCTTATCAATTTTAATTACTGTTGCCGTTTGTTTAACGTCATCTGGTGTTAGTAACTCTGTTTTACAGCGTGTGTTAGAGAGATGTTTGTGGCTGTGGAATATAGGATTAAATTCAATGGAAATACTTTATTTTCAGGAAGAACTCGGGTTGAACAATTGAATTCAACAGGTAAAGAAATGCAAAATGGACTCGTAAGATTGACTGGAGGTGCATAGTGCAATGTAAAGATGTAGAATTTTAGACAATTGGTTCTTTGAACTTCTTTCCTAGCTAAATATATTTAACTAGGAAAAAACCTGATGCTGCTGTATTGTAATTACTTTGCATTGCTGCTGGAATTAAGTTGTGTATTATCTAATCTTTTTAGATTGCATTTTTAAACATTGCATTAATGCTTATGCATTTGTGTAAAAATAGAAATTTTAATATTCACTGAATGGTCCTATATTCATGCCACACACTTGAAACCAACATTTATGCCACCTTTGGGAAACTGGGCTAGAGATAAAGCCGCTTTGAACAGTTGCATCAATGTTTATAGATGGTTTTGCCTGTAAGAGAAATCTTTACATGTTTTTGAAGTCAGCTTGCTGGATTTGAGCAGGCATCGCGTTCCACACAGATCTACCACTGGATCAGTAGAAACTGGTAGACGTGCAGGTTTTTGAAATGTCAAGCAAGCATTTTAAATGCATTTAAAAGTGGATCTGAGCTATTTTAAACAAAGCAGTAATAAGAAACTCCCCCTTGGATTTTAGTTTGAAAATTACTCTGGAACTGCAGCTTTCAAACAAGAAACTGGTATGAGAAAAATGTGCATTTCATGGCAGCTGCCAAGGAGGAGATTGACAGCAGTTAGTTAAGCGGGAGTATCTGCATTGGAAGGCACTTCTCTGATCTCAGCTCTACCCCATAAATAGCAGCTGTGTCCCAACGTAATCAGTGTGGTATGTAGGTGGGATTTTCACACATGGCTGGGGAAGATATGTTGGAATGTCCCTCCCTGGCCTGAAATGAGCACTGCATTTACTCACTCTCTGTAGCAGCTTTGAAAGCTTTAAAATGAGACTTGTCCAGAAGTAACCAATTCTAGGAGTGTGGCTGTTGGCATTTAATGCTTCATCCCTTTTGTTGAGGTGGTCAAGGAAGCCGGTTGTTTTGATGGACAATTTGTTTGTACCTGTCTGTTACCAAAAGACAAGTAGATGAATTGGGGAAGGGGAAGAAAATAACATGCAGAACAGTCCTGTTGGCACCTGAAAGAGGTGATAACAAAATCATCTGTATTTTGGTGCCACAGATATACAGGTAGAGAACAGATGCCATTACCTCTCCTACAAACATCTGTGCCTGTTAATGTGCTGTTTCCATGTCTGGTATTTGAAGAAGCATGCAAACATAATTTCTGTATTTCCTTTCTTTGCACATATATCTGTCTTCATTTGAAATCCTTCCTTTTCCTTCAGCATTTTTGTTTCTCTTTTTTTTTGTGTGTGTGTTTCAACTTCTTTGGACTCTTGGGAGAGTAGTTGTGTATTAGATCAGAAGAAGCAGAAGTGAGAAGCTAGAGCAGTTGTTTACTTACTGTGTTAAACTCTGTCCATGCTTAAAGTGGAAGGAAACTGCTTTTCCTTGTGGCTGCCAGTTGCCAGGATTTTAGGGTTGGTTTGTTGTTTTGTTTTGGGTTTTTTTTTCCTCCTGCATAAGGAATTTCACAGCTGAAACTGCCTTGACATCTGAAATGCTAAACTATTGGTGTCTCTTTAGTTAGCTGATGGAGAGGAATACTCCTAAGGAATAATACATGGCCAGGTGATTGCTGGCTGCCTACCTGTGCGTGATTAAACAGAAGCAAGAGGTGGAATTAGTGAGTTTTCAAGCGGTCACCAGTTCAAGTCTGTTAGCTCAGAGTCCCTTGGCAGCGTTACTATGCTGCTGCCTTTGCAGATAGGTGGTGTGTATTTTTTTCACTTCTCATCTTGATTTTTTTCTTTTACCATTTCCTTGTATTTGTTAGCTTTTATTTTTCTGACATGAGATAGCAAATGTTTACCTTTTGAGCAAAATCTTTCTAAGTATTCACAAATCTAGACAGGGAATGGATTTGCATTTTTTGTTTGGAGCAAGCAGTTCCTGTTACTCATGAAATGGGAGTGGCTTTTTAATAAAGATGCCGGATCTCTGCTATGTAATTACCATAAAATAACCAGTACAGCAATTCTGTAGTGTCAGCAGCTTGACAACCAAATGCTTTCTGAACTGCTTGTAAGCTCTACTGTTGAAATAAACTCTGAAGAGCAAACTTTAATGCTTAATACATGCACTGTTTCTAGATGGGAAAATCTCTCCCTAACCCAATATGTATTACAAATGCATCTACACACCCAATCTGGTTAGCCAGGAGGCTTGCTGGAGGTTCAAGGAATATGAACTCTGCAGAAGGTAGGGTACACGTAGCCATGAATATCTGATTAATTAACTGAACATAGGCACCTTTTGAAAGGCACCAAGCCTTTACCTTCTCAGGCCTATGCTGATACTAATTGTTCTGTAATCTGTTTTGAGCACAGCTGATCTTTTAAACAACTTTACTGTCAGGTTGCCTTTTTTTTTTCTTGTGTGTGTGTATGTGCAGTGCTTCCCACCAAACCACACTGCTTCATGATAGAGGTTGCTAGGTGCTAGGGCAATGCAAACAATAAATCATAGGGCTCATGCTGGTGTCTCCTGATGAAATGTGGCATGGGACAGCCTCCATGATAATTGCTCCTTTTTGGTTAACCTCAAGCACAGCTGTGTTCTCTAAGGCTGGGACACATCCTGTTCAAAACAGAGTGCAGTGCATGGAATGGAAGGTGCTGTGAGCAGCCAGGGGACATTAGTGGCAGGTGTTTGTGAAAGGGATCTTGCCTGGAGCCAGCCCAGTGAGCTGAAACCTCCACCCTGGGGAATGTGGAGCCCTGCAGCCCAGCCAGCAGGATGGGGGTTCCAGGCTGCTGAATAACTCAGTTTCTGAGTTCTGCCAGGGAGTTTTGTGTGACAATCTGGTTTGCTTTCAGTGATTGTTTAAATTTTGGGTTTTTTTTTTTTCCTTTTATGGTAACTTGTATTTTAGTTTTAGTTCCCTCCTGTAGGTGGGACTCTTGCTGATACCCGTGTGATACAATGTTTGAAATGTTGAGTATTTAAAAATAAAAAAAAAAGTAATCAAAAGCCACTGTATAAGTGTTCATTTAGAGAGTACTCAAACATACTTTATCCTCTGATGAGATGCACTCTCATTTGTTTTCCATCTTCTTGACCTATGGTTCTTCCATGTGGGCCTGCCAAAGGCACGTTTGCTCTATGATTGTAGGAAAAACAAGAGGAGATAGAAATCCAAGGAGAAATGCAGAGTGAAGAAGGGGCAGAGGTTTGTGTAACACCAGCTAAAGCAGTGAAGTTAAACAAATAGGTTTTCAGCGTGGTGGCAAAGTTAACCCGACAGGAAGGTTATTAAGTCTCGATATCCTTGTTTGAAGGGCACTTCAAGCTCTCTCAAACGTTGTTGGCCAGATAACTGCAGTAACACACTGAGGGGTACTTGTTTATCCCCGTTCCTTTACCATCCCAGTATGTGTTTCCACAGAAAGCCTGTTCTAGTGTGTGGCCAGAGGCTGAGGCAGGGTGTAAAAGCTGGGAAAGGCTTCTTGGTGTTTGCTGAATGGAGCTACCGCACCCAGAGGTTGCTGTCCGCATTCTTTTATAATCCTCTAGCTCTTGAGCCATTTCAAAGCTGTCATTTCAGGTGTGTGACCAAGGCTTTTATGAATCCGCTACTACTATGTGGTTTTCAAGCAGCTAGCAGGAACCATCTCTCTGGTAAGTCTTAAAGTTTCAGTAAATAAGAGACCCCCCCAAAAAAAATCAAACTAACCCCTCCTCCAAGAAGATTATTCCACCAAGGTTAAACTTAAAGGAGCTGAGAACCCAGCATTAATTTTTGCTTACACATTTTCTCCAATCCTTTTACAACATCCGTGTCCCTATAGTAGAGTGCTGTTTATTTACTCGGTGATGACTGGGTATTGTGTATGTCCTGCTGCTGTACAGTGGCAGTGTTGTGTACTTAGAAGCCAGCATGGGTAGGCATATGGGTCACTTCTTTAGAGTTTCCTTAACTCAGCTTGAATTTAGTGCTATAAATTTCTGTGCTACCTGGCAAATATATTTGCATATGTGTGCAACTTTCAACTAGCTGCAGAGAAACTCTCAATAAGGTTGAGCATCATCTTCCCTCCTCTCCTGTTAAATGCATTTGAAAGCATCCTAAGCTAAAATATATTTTGCTGTCTGCATCACTGCACCTTAAAATCCAAAAGCATCTTTATTCTAAATTCTTGTGCTACTGGAATAAGAACTGGAGTTCTCCCTGATGGATTTTTGCAGTGCTAGATTGCAGTTCCAGAGCTTCAGCCTACATCACCTATCAGTGTATGAACCTCTTGACCACCAATAGTACTGTCATCAGTGCCTCTTGTGTGTAAACAGTGTTTGAGTCCCTGTGTGAACTTATCCTTTGCTTTGTTTGAAAGAAAGGGCCTGGAAAGAGAAGAAAACAATGTGATTCCTTATGGGTCAGACTACAAATAGTTTTGGAACTCAAAATGCATATGTTGTTCTGTAAACTCAGAGATATTTTCCCAAATATTTCACTTGAGAATCTATCAACTGAGGCAGAGATCAGATGCAGAAATCTGTCATTCTCAAGGCTGTCTCCTTTGTGGAGCCTGATGCAAACAGGGACCAGGGAACCAGGCTGGCCAGTGGTTCAGTTTCTGGTATGCTTTTGGATCAGCAAAGCTTCAGGCGGTGATAACAAATGAACTTTTTAAGTAATTTCATTTGCTACAGGAAGCTGTACTTTTGTATCTAGAGTATAAATAATACATTGTGTGTAATGGACAGATTTAAAATTGATTTTTATGAACTGTGGGTGCCATTTTCATTGCTGTGTAGACAACACAGTTCTGGGGGCTATTAAAAGGATCTGTACACTGAGCAGTTTGGAAAAAAAACCATCCTGAATAACTTAAAACCAAAACAAAACAAGCCAAACGCCTAAAAAACTCACCTTTCTATTCAGTGCTCAGTGTTACAGCTGATTCAAGAAAGTACCTGCATGCTAGAATTATTAAGGACTCCTCTAGTGTATATGCTAAAGATTTAGAATGTTATATATATATACACACCACATACTGATTTTTCTTGCCAGGCTACACTGGGACTTAAGTCATTAATGTTGTTGATTGAAATCTTGACAGTTAAGGTATTGAAAGTTACCTGTCATTGCATAATCTTCAGACTTAATTTGTTTTTCCCATTTGTTTGAGGTGATGGGAAACAGTTATGTTTAAGTCTAGATTCAGGGTCTACAGTAGCTGAGGTGACAAAGTTGGAGGGAGGAAGAAAACTTATATTGAAATAATACAGGCTGAATAGCTGTGGTTATGGATTCTTCAGCTACTTAGAACAAGAACATCCCATTGAGTCTCTTACAAAGACAGTCTTGCTGATAGTGAAAACAGATTCAAAATGTTGGAAAGCATTTTTGCTTTTATTTCTCTAAAGTAACATAAAACCAGGGCCAGTGAAACTAAATGACATTTGGCCTGTGTTTTGCTCTCTGTTTTCAGTGTCCTTTTTTCTTTCGAAGGGGGATACTTCGTAAGAGAAAAGGGAAAGCAAGTAGAAATGCTAGCAGCCTGTATCTTGTGATTAGACATCCAAGAACAATATGCTCAGTTCAAGCAATCATGAACTTTTCCACAGGGAAAATGAATGAAACAAGTGACACTTGTAAAACAAGGATTGAAAATAAATAAATAAATAAATTAAGAACTCGAAACTCCTCAAACTGTTTAATTCGATGACTGAAATGATAAGAAAATAGAAGCATATCTTAGAACTCTTCAAACCAGGCAAATGAGAGATTAATTAGTACTTAATGATTAATTAAAACTAATTTGGAATGAGAACCTTTTATCTTTAGCACTGTCAGCCTCAAAATAAACAATGCTAATGATTGAAAATTCAAAGGAAAATTGTTCAACAGCATGAATCAAGCAAAAATTGTCATTAGGTAGGTGGTACACACTTGTGTGCCTCTCTTTGAAGAGCTTTGAGTATGCTTTAACTCAAGTTAAAGTCTTATATCTTTCAGATAATGAACAAAAAAACCCCCCAGTCCTCAAGAAAGACTGAAACTATAGAAAGAAGGTTTTTAAAAAAATATATTTGGAACATTTTTGAGGGGAGATAACAGATAATCAGTTTCTCGTAGCTTCTTGAAGAAGCAGGATGTTAAATATATTCTTCCCAAGGCTTCCTTATTGTTCAGGTCCCTTGTTTTGTCTTTTATCCTGTGATACCTAGAAGAGGACTCGATGACACGTAGAAATCCCACCAGTTCTTAGCAAATATTGTAGTGTTGCTTTCCAGTCCCCTACCTGCCTCTTTTTTGCAGTTTTGTTTCTTTCCTTAGAATCCTGAGTTTCTCAGAGGAGACAGTATCCTTCTGTTCTGGGTGTGCTTGTAGGATGTCTAGTTCAGTGGTGTCCTTGTGCTTCCTTATTGTCCTCTGGAAAGAATTTATTGTAGTTTCTAAGTGGTTTTTTGGATGAAAGCAACAATGAGATGGTGTATTGGAAAAGCAGCTACACGAGAAATTCACACACTCTCCTTCAAAATGATCCTGCTTTCTTCTGCTTGGTTCAGCATATCTGTTGTTCAGAAAAACCTGTTCCAAACAGCAACAGCGAGTAGCCTTCACTATCCATCTTTGTCTTATGTTAAACACAATATTCCAGCTAAAGATGAAGTGTGTGCAGATAACAGTTACACATGGAAAGCTTCAGATGTCCTTTTTCTGCTTTTTGCTGTGGTGGATTCTGGGGACATTGATTGTTTGCACCTCTGTAGTATGTTTAAAAATAAAAATAATCAGGCAAAAGGTGCCGAAGAACACTTAGAGCTAGCTGCCATTTCTGGCAAAGCAAACTGTATTAATAAGCTTGGCACTCATCATTTTATGGGTGTATTTTATTGTTTCTACATGTGCATTTGATTACCCAGAAGACTTTTAGCTTCCTGTCCTCTCAAGGTGGAAAACCACAACAGTTATAACCATCAGTGAAATCTTGACAGGCAAACAGTGACCTTGGACGTGTTGGACTTGCTTCCTTGCCTTATTTGGGAACTGCTGGTACAAAGCCATTCAGATAGAGCTCCAGTTTGAAAGCAGCACCTTAATAACAGCAGCACAGTGGTCTAGGGGAAACGATGTTATGAGCTGCACTTTAAATATTTATGGTTAATGAGTTAATGTTACAAATCTTTTGCAGGAGAAACAAAGGCCGTTTGCGTCAAGAGTTTCCATGTTGTGTATTGAAATGGCGTTAGGAAGAACCCGTGTGTGTGAACAATAGCACATGATGATGGGATGGGTTGTTCATCTGCTGTGTGCTCATCTAAACTAGATTGTTATTGAGTGCTGGGAGGAATAAATACGTGTGGCATTCTGCAAATGGGCATGCTCTTGCATTAGACTGCTCTGGGGACATTCAGGTTCGGTTTCTTTTTTCTCCCCTAAGTGTGCTGTGTCCTTAGCTATTTGCCATTTGCATCTGCACACCTCAGAGCCTGCTACAGCTGCCAGTACTCAGTGGGGTGATCCATGGTTGCTGTCTCGTTCAGTTGGTGACCAGGGTGTATCTGTGGGTACTTGAGCCGGTTCTTCTCTGAGCCCCTGTGTGTGAAGTGTCTTTGCAGCTGATTCATTGTGTAGAAGAGGAACTGACTTTGAACTGCTGTATTCCACTGAGCATTTCATTATCCGTTTCACCTGGAATCAAAAGTGCAATGAAATTAGTTTACTTTGAGAGGCTGAATAAACAACAGCATGAGAGAGAGCCAAAACTAAAGGAATTATTATTGATTGCCCAAAAGTTCCATTAATTCCCCAGATATATTGGAAATGGTTTCCAGAGAGACCAAACAATGAACGTTTGATGGCACACTCTTGGACTATATCTGCATTTTTTTAACCTGCCTTGAAGACTTCCTAACTGTAAAAAATGCTGTTAGAGAGCTAATTAAAATCCAAAACACACTGCAAACCTCCAAATATCGCCCCATTGAACATTCCCATTCTGAAGATTTCTGCCCCTCTCTTTATTTTTAAAATTACCCAAAGTGGGCCATGAAAAATATTTTCAATTGGTCACTTTTCCCATACTTGCTTGTTTCCTTTGCAGCAGTGACAGAGCAGGAGAAAAAGAGGGGAAAAGTGAGTTTAGAAGACTAGAAAATGAGTGAGGGAGAAAAGAAAATTATCACCAACTATTTCCCCTTAAAGTCAGGACAGAGGCAGGATTTGGATCCCACAGCTTTTGGAAAATGCCTCAAATGTTTTGGTAGGATTTGGTCACAGTGTATGGTGGGGCACCTCAAAACATGACAGAGGCAGTCCCTGGAAGGCTGCCATTTGGTAACTCCTGCTGCTAAAGGAGTGTGTGTTTGAATGTTTGTGACCTGACAGTATACCAGGCTGATCTTCTCTGGAAGAAGATAGGTAGTTAGGAAGTTTTCAGGTAGTTAGGAAGTTTTCTGGTAGTTAGGAAGTTCTTGATGCATTTATTTATTTATTTATTTATTTATTTTAACCTCTGCATGCTACCTGACAAGTCATGTTTATCCTCAGGGCACTTTTCTAGGCCTGCTGGTCAAAGCACATTATGTTGACTTCATTAAGTTTAATTTTTAAGCATCCATTTTGTTTATTTTTTTTTGTTACTCTTAAACGTCAGTGGAGCAGCTGTTGTGATGGGTTGCTGTCAACAAATTATGTCTTTCTTAAGAAGGATGTCAAGCCATTTCTGACAAAATTAATGGTTGTTTTTTCTTTTCTGTTTCTTCTGAGGACTGACAGACTGTTTCACGGAGGAAGAACCAGGGGAGTGGCAATTACCACTTCCTGCTGTATTTGTGTTGAGCTTGTGGACAAAAGTAAAAGCACCGATGGCTTTATTCTTGTGTGAAATCTAATGGACTCATTCATGCAAGGATTTCTCTACTAGTGGAAACAAAAGTCATGTTTCCAACTCCCCAAACCTATGGGAAAAGATTGTTAGGATTTTGTGAGACTCTACTAGCATCCTCTGCATCTTTCACCCTAATAAAGGTTAGAAGTTGCAAAATGCCAGCAGGTTTACTCCAAGCAGACAGTCTTCCTGATTGTGTGCTGGCTGGTAAGTTACTCATAGAATTCCTCCAAACCTCTGATTTGAAGGGAGTAGCTGTTGCATCTTTCTCCCTGATTTTTGGGTTCATGGACTTCTGTTGTTCACAGTATCACCCCAGAGATTTCACAGGATTTCATCCTTTGGGAAATAAGCAGATCAAGTGGAACTGATTGGAGAAGGATGAGGAATTTTCCATGTCTTAGTGGAAAATTTTTACCTCTCACTTAAATCTTCCTCTGAACTATATCAAACCAGAGGAGGATGTTTGAGTCTGTTATGGGTCAAAGCCCAGGAAACTTGTGAATCTTTTTTGCTTGGATTTCTTCAGAAAGTATGCTGTGAACTTTATATCCTGAAGAGTCAATTTCCAGATGGTTTCAGGCAGATGAATCTTGTGATGCAAGGGATTTCCTTTTTCCTGATTGCTCCATTGTTGGCTTCTTGCCCTTGTGTCTGTGGCTCAGTGGATACAGCTTTTGAGGGTGAATTTCCAGTAGAGTTAAATGAGAGTGCTTACAGTTTGTGGCAGTCTTAGCTACAGCAGGACACTGACAATAGTGGTGTAGACTGTAACTTCTTCAGTTCTAGCTGTTGCACAGAGAGAAATCTCTGCTGTGTTCTTTTTTGACTATTTTGAAGATGGATGCAACATCTACCTTTCTCCAGTTGTCAGGCTTCTCTTTATCCCACCTCCATTGTCCTCAGAGCCACATATCACAGTCACACAGTCTCTCTCAGTGCCCTCAGGTGCAACCTCTCTGGTCCCATGGTCTTGTGTAGGATGAGTTCTCTCAAGTCATCCCTAACTTGATCCTGATTTTTTCCTGGTGGTTTATCTCCTCCTTGAACCTTGCATCTAAGCAGAGAGGTCAGGGAGACCTTACTGGTGGAGACTGAGGCAAAGAGGGCATCAAGTGCCTTAGCCTTATCTGTCTTTACTGCCACTAAATCACCCACTCCATTCAGCAATAAGCCTGGATTTCTTTTGTTTGGTCTTATACAACTAATGTAGCAGTAGAAGCTCTTCTGGCTGCCCTTGGATCCAAGGGTTAACTTCAGCTGAGCTTTGGGAGCCGATGGCACCTAGTGCTCACAAGCTGTCTCCTGTCCAAGCAGTAACTGGGTTTGACCTTGTCTGGTTTCCAAGATGAGTGATATCAATTGTGTTCAGGGTGATGTGATGATAAGACCACAAGAGATAATACTTTAAGAACATTCTGCAATTTCAGAAAGTAAGATAATCCCTCAGCTTCTAAAGGAAATGCGATATAAAATGTAAGTGTGTGCCTGGGTATGGGTATGCTGTGGTTTCCCTTTCAGGCTCTCTGCAGTTCCAGCAACCCTCTGTCTTTCACCTTCTAAGACTGGAGGCATGTAGCTGAGGAAAGATAAATTTTAACTTGGGACACTGATCCATAAAGGCTGGTTCACTGACTTTAAACTGTCAGTTTAAACTGTTCACTGTTAAACTGACTTTAACATAATTTGATCTATGATTTTAGAGGTATATAGTAATTTCTGGTAAAGCTTAATCTTGGATGGAACAAATGGTATGGCTAAAGTCTTTAATCCTGCTTTCCTTCTGTCCTTAAACACACAAAGAATCTAAGCCTTAAACTTCATTCTGAGTGAAGACAAGACTAGTTATTCTATATTTGTACTGCATGATGTTGTAACAACTTAGAATTCTGGATTATCATACACTGACATGATTGCAAGGCGGCCTCTCTCTCTCTCTCTCTCTCCAAGATGTGCACAAATACAGGTATTTGTATTACTTTGGTTTTGGATTAGAGATGGCTTTATTGCTGACTCTGATTATAAACCTGAAGCAAAGTCACTGCTTTAGCTTCTCTCCTTCTTTGTTCTCCTTCTCCCAAAATAAAATCAGAAAACCTGAATCTTCCTGCCATTTTCCATTCACATTTCACATCTGCCCTCGATTTCTTGTGTACCTTGATGGGCTTGACCACTCCTCAAATGCTTGTTTCCTCATTGCATGGTTCCACAACCTTGTTACAGTGTTAACAAGGCCAGGAAGAAATACTGGAAGTTTTGTCCACATCATAACATTTGAAAGGTTTCACACAGGTTTAAAAAAAGCAAATGAAAACCCCAACTGATGTTGACTGCCTTATAATAGGTAGAAATTAATTTATCCCAATACAGAATGCTCATGTGAGGACTGGGCTTGCTGCAGAGATTGCAAAGGGATCTGTGTCTGTGCCCGTTGCAGTGATATGACTCTTCATCTCTGTGTAAGTAGAGATCCCTGCTCACACAAAATCCTGCATCAAACAATGCACTTGTGCAGTGTGTGTGCAAAATTAATGCACCCTTGGTATTTGGGGGGTTAATGGAATGGAAAAGGCTTCTTCAGAGAATGGTGTGTTTCAGCCCTGTGTTAGCTAAACCTCAGAATATTTAGTATGCAAAAATCACCTGGCCACAGTGCTGTGTAGTTATCTTTCCAAATACTGGTAGGAAACACTGATCCTTCCCTAATGCTCAAGCTTGTAACAGGGGGTTTTTTTATCTTCAGCACGGATACTTAAGTCCTTGCACACATCTATACCTTGAACATTTTCTAGTGAGAAACTCAAGAAGAGAGAGGGCATTCTGTGTCCCTTTGGGCACATAAAACTCATCTACATTAATATCCTCTTGTATTTGAGTTACTGCTTTGTTTTATCTCTGACAAATGCAGCCTTGCTCTGCTTGTAAACATACAGGATGCTGCTACAAAGCACTTCCCCCCCTTTTTTTTTTATTTTAATCAGATTATTTTGCCTTTTCACTGTTCTGTTGGCTTTACCAGTGGTCTCTCCCTTTCAGTTTGTCTCAGATACAAGCTACATGACTTTGTTTTTTAAGGCTTTCAGCTTATCCACTCCGTATCATTTTCCCAATGTCAGAAGGTCAGCTTAGGGTCTCTTAGGGTCTCTTAATTTTTGCTTTCTGCTTTCATTCCTTTGAGTGAAATTATCAAGCAAATACTTTCTCCCCATGCTTACAAGTGACTCTCTGTAAGCCTCCTCCAAAAGCTGCAAATTTCTTGCTCTTTAAACACCTACGTAACTTGGCAAGTTTCTTCTGAGCTGTCATGACAAAGTAGTGAAGCAGTTTCTGATGGGAAACCACAGCCCATAATCAATGATACGTTTTGGGGAGTGTCAGTCGTGTTTATTGCAGGAAAGGAAAATACAGAGATGGATGTTAAAAATGAGAGTGGGAACCTTTGGTGTGGCCAGAGCAGCTTCAGACCTTATGTGCCCACATCCTCCATGCCCTCAGGCAGGTTGTCTCCCCTTTGCTGAGGAGGAATGCAGGGGTTGCCCTCCTCGTATGGAGCCCTTCCCTAGAAGACAAGGAAGATAAGGTACCAGTGATGCTTGATGGCTGGGTCAGGGTCTTTCCTGGACCACCTGGAGGATGGTCCCAGTTCTTCAGGCTTCTCCCCTTGACATTACTGATCAGCATTGCACACCAGGTGAGATGACCAGCAAGCTGTTGGCTGTGCTGGACTTGGGTTGCAACCGCCTTTGCCCCTGCTGAGCTGGCAAGAAACATCTCGTACAGTGTTTGTGCCCGGGCTTGGTGGTGCCTGCACTGGAATCGGTGAAGAACAGAACTGTCAGCCACACTGGGCAAGGACAGGAGGCTGCTCTCCCCCTGCCTGCTGGTTTATTTGGTGCAAAAAGCTGGCCCAGCCAGTGTGTGGGAATCTAACTGTGTGCCACTCACTGGCGGAAGCCAGGTCCTTGGGGATCTATCTTCAGCTCTGCATTAGACTTGCTATATGACCTTGTACAAGTCACTTAATCTCTTTGCTCTTCTTGTTTATTTGTTTTTTGTTGTTTTTTTTTTGCTAGTAAATGAAGACAATAATTGTGAGACAGGTCACTGCAGGGGAAGTTTGCATGCACTCAGGAAGCAGCTAGCATCCAGTTTTTAATTATTTTTTTTTTCCAGTGTTAACCTGACCAAAGAGTGTGCTCTGTGCCTGCAAACTTGGAACATATAGTATGGAATATGCTCTCAGTAAACCTCAGTCTGTAAGAGGAAAGGAACTACCCGGGATCAGGAAGTATATTAGGATAGAAGTTATGCAGAACTTTAATTTCTTGGTTTGTAACCTATTTTTGAAGTAACAGACTTTAATGCATGACTAGTTGATAGCTGGCAAATAAGAAGGTGGTGGAATTTTAGGAAAATGTAGAGTAAGAGAACTAGCTGCTACTGAATTTCTTTAAAATACTAAGTAGAAAAGACCATGGAATGGAAGATCTCTTCATGGAAATTAATTCACCTAGAACTAGATCTGTTTTGTCATGGTGTGTATTGAAAGCAGGAAAAGATAGCCATCCTTAATTTATGTTAATTGCTTTGGTAGGTCTGAGGTTCTCTGGAATCATTAGTGTGTGTATGTTTACTACAGATAGAGAGCTGAGCTGTAAAAAGCTCTTTGTGAATAGGTTTTTCCACTTTCAGTGAACTACAGGCTGATTCTTAAAGGTGAAAACAAGATTCTCTTCCAAGCCTTGTCATGGTGCAGTGATAATAAAACAAGTGGTGGTGGCTATAATGTAAACAGGAATTAAATGTGTCCAAAACACACCAAAAAAAAAACCCCAAAACCAAACAAAACCCCCCAAATCAACACCCCCCCCCCCCCAAAAAAAAAGCAGCTTTCAAAGACTTCTAAAGGCTTTTTCCAGACAGTGTTTTGGCTGGTGCAGTGCTGCAGGTGCCTCTGTGCAGTGTTTACCCTGTGCCTGACTCAAGGAGACAGAGGCAATGAACAAATCTGTATGTTAGCATTTACTGCTTTTTATCCCATCATCACATTGAAAAAAATGGAAAAATTGGAAATTTCTTTCTTTTTACTATTTTAATTTTCTTAGACAGCAAGTTCATTAATCAGCAGAGCTGCGTTGGGGCCAAGCATGCCTTCCTGAACAGAGGAAGGTTTTCAGCTGTGATTAATGAAGCAAGTTTTCTGAAGGAATAGATTTAAGGAAGACCTTTTCATGAGAGACCTGAAAGTCCCATTTCAGAAGGCAGGAATTTTTAACCAGAATGCATTGCTTTGGAGCATGTGCCTTTTAGATATTTTTGTAGGAGAGACCGTTCCTAAGTTTCTTAAAAGGGTTTTGACACAACTAACCTTGGAAGTGAGTGAGTAATGACTTGTAATGAAATATGTGCAGTATCCTCTTTCTGACCCTTTATTACTGGAAAATGTCTGCCTAAAATACTTTCTACAGTGATTTGAAGTTTTCTAATCTCAATGGAAGAAGCTTTTGAAAAGCTGTGCAGCACTGTAACCATGTGATTTTTGTCACAATGAACTGATATTTAGTGGCTTATCAAAGGTAGGATCAGGATATCTGCTGAAAACCATTTCAATAGAAAAGCATTTGTCTCAAAAGAAAACTTACTGTTGGTAATTCTCATCTTTCTCTGAAATGTAAAATTTCTGCTTTTATGGAAAAAAGGAAGGGGAATGTCTTTTTCTTACAATTAATGGGCTGTCTTTCATAGCCTATGCCAGAAAGAGAGAAGCATAAAAAACAAAGGCCAACAAAAACCAACAAACAATGTGTATAGAAAATTTAAGTTTGAAAAATAAATGTCCATTTAATTGATCACAACTTTTGGCCAGATTTAGTTTTGTGTATTAATTTATGTTCTTAACAAATAAATACATAAATGAACTAATGCTTTCACTCATTTGAATAAGACAAGGATGCCTTCTCAATGCATCAGTACCAGCAGACCAGACTGGAGTTGGGACTTCAGGTTGGCTCTGCAGCCTGTCCAGAAAACTACTGGAAATGGCACTTGTTGTCCATCAGCTGTTCAGAGAAAACTTGCTGCTGCTTTGGGGCCATCTGCTGGAGTCTGCCCTCAGGAGCCTGTTCCTGTGTCCCTGCCATCCTGTGTTACTCCAGCCAGACCCGATTTGTTTCTTCACTGAACTGTTTTTGTCCTGACTCTCATGAATGCTCAACTTGGGATGCTTTTCATCCCCAAACTGTTCCTGTGTTCGTATCTCTTAATCATGATAGGGAACAGCAACAGCTTTCCTGACAATTTGCCTTTAAGTAAAGGAGTCAGTCTTGGAAAAAAAAAATCTCTTTCAAACAGGTGATTTTTATTGGGTAAAAAGGAGACTGTTTCTGCAAGTCATCTTCACTGTGGGAGTGATATTATTTTAACTTAAGTGGCTGAAGTGAATGAGAAACGTCTCTGTGGCAACTTGAGCAAGGCACAGAAACTTCATGGATCCCTTTTAAAAGTTCAGGGATTGTTCTTTCAGATAAAGAAAGAAACTTCTCAGTGTTCAGAATATTTGGGGGTTTTTTGTTAAAGTCTATTGCTGAGGAAGTTGGTGACTCCACTGCTCAAACATAAGTATTTTGTTCACTCATGTACCCCGCTTCTTTCTTTCTCTGCAATGCCAGGTTTATCCGAGTTCAAATGAAGGTCTGGAGCCAGAATTCTGCTGAAAATAATATATTTTTATTTTAAAATACTGTTCTCCCATAAATCTGTGTCAGAGATGGACAATGTGAAATTGCTCCCTTCTTCCCAATTAAGAAATTACATCAAGGGAATTTGTTAGGATATCTCACAGCAGCATGATTTTCTTTTGGTATTTGTTGAGTAATGGGAAACTAGATAAGAGGAAATCTGAAAATGTGAAGTTTATAAATTAGTTGTCCTTAAGTTTGGGGTTTTTTTGTTTGTTTTGTTTTGGGGTTTTTTTGAGAGCAGTTGTAATAGCTCTGTTTTCTAAAAGTGATTATTTTATAAGGAAGACACCTTAGGCATGGGAACTTGGTGTTTGTTTATTTATTTCTATTTTGAATGGTTGTGGCTGTTTGAGCAGTAGATAGAAAAAAAAATCTGTGTCACCATCTACTGTATTTATCTAAAGAAATATTAAGAAAAATATAAACAATATCTAAGAACCATAAAAGCCAGAGGCTTGCACTGGTATCCAGTTTCTGGCTTTCTGTGTTGCTTCATGTGGTAGTCACATGCAGGCTGCCTGGAGTAGGAATCTGCCCAGGCAATTACTTGGAGAAGAAAAAAAAAAGGAGTACATAGACTAAGAAAGCTCCCTTCCATTTTTTTTTTTGTCTTTTTAATTAAGCATATCCTGTTGGCTGGTCAAGAAATTAATTCTGCTCCATCAGATTATGAAACAAATGTTATGTGCTATGCACATCGGAGATACTTTTGTTATTTTCCCAAATCTGCTGCCAAAGACTTTCCAAGTAGAACAATGCTTTTGATTGTACTGACGAAGGTGAAACTGCCTAGAGAAGCGTTCTCCAATGGCACAGGTGCCATTTCAATAACGTCTGTAATCAAACCGTGTCCTTCAGGCTCACACTGTACTCTGTCCCTCAGCCTTCTGCAGCTTCTGGAATGCTTTGCATCTTTAAAGACAGTATTAATTATTGCAAGTTGGGTTTTGACATTGATAAACAGGAAGAGTAACCCATCTGTCTCAACTTGTCCTGTGGATTTCAAGGAAATGAAACATAGAATCATAGAATCATAGAATGGTTTGGATTGGAAGGGACCTCAAAGATCATCTAGTTCCAACCCCCCCGCCTTCAGCAGGGACACCTTCCACTAGATCAGGTTGCTCAAAACCTCATCCAGCCTGGCCTTCAACACTTCCAGGGAGGGGGCATCAACAACTTCCTTGGGCAACCTGTTCCAGTGTCTGACCACCCTCACAGTGAAGAACTTCTTCCTAATATCTCATCTAAACCTGCCCTCTTTCAGTTTAAACCCGTTTCCCCTTGTCTTGTGATTAGTAGCCCTTATGAAAAGTCCCTCCCCAGCTTTCTTGTAGGCCCCCTTCAGGTACTGGGAGGCCGCTATGAGATCTCCCCGGAGCCTTCTCTTCTCCAGGCTGAACAGCCCCATCTCTCTCAGCCTGTCCTCACAGCAGAGCTGCTCCAGCCCTCGGATCATCCTGGTGGCCCTTCTCTGGACTTGTTCCAACTGGTCCATGTCTTTCTTATGTTGGGGGCTCTAGAACTGGACGCAACATGGTACTATTTAAGCTTTTTTTAAAAATTATTATTATTTTTTAAAAAAGTCTACATGATCTGGCCTGAAATTCTGAACTCTATAGGGCTTTCTTAGCCTGTTCTGAAAAAATTCCATTAAAAATGAAGTTGTGCTTTAATCTGGGCAAGCCTGATGCTAAAATCATTTGCAAATAAGAAGTAAATATTGCATTAAAGCTGTAGTTTGAAAAGGATGGTCAACTATTTTTGTCCTTTAAATTTTCTTTGTCATGTGACTTGCAAGGTGACTAGTATGTCCTGAAGATCGTAATTTTTACCTCTTTTTGGTAATTGGAAAACTTATCGATTAGCATGGAATACGGATCTGGAATCTTCTACTTGACTAACTTTGTAATTTATTAAATTCACTAGAGATTGAGTGGTCAAAATCCATTAGGATCTGTAACTTGGAACGAGGTATTCAAAAGAGATCAATGGTTTAAGTTGAAAATCTATTAAAAAAAAATCATGGCTCAGCTCCTGGATGCTGAACACACATGGAAATCTGATCCTTATGTGGAAGAATTATATGGATTACTTGGTGCATATGAAGGGTTAATGGTTTAATTATGATGCACTTCCAGTAGAGCCTTCAAAATAATTGGACTGCTTGTTTTTTAATAGCTCATAGCCATAGAAATCTTTGTCTGTTAAAAAGCAAAGCAAAAAGTTCAGTGTCCTTGATGGGTGATTCTATGGTACCACGTTTCTCTTTTCAGTTTTCATCTCTGCTTTTTTTCCCTCAGTGCATGGCCACCAGAATCTACAAGATATAGTTCTAAACAATGAATTCCCATGATTGAAAAATAGACAGGTAGAATTAACAGATAACGTGATTCTGAATGGAAACCAGAGAGTATTTTATTGAATATTGTGACTGGCAGCCAGTTATGCACGTGGAAGGACATGTGTCTACCACAGCGTTCCATAGGTGGGTGAACTTGGCCCTGCAGGTTTTTTAGGCTTTTGGGTACAGCTGCAATGTTGTTAATACTTGTTTAAAATGCATAGTGGTTTACGGCCAAGAATAGTATCTTAGCACATAATTTTGCCATGAGGTTGTATGTTACTCAAATGGATGTGCTTAGTATGTTGGCGGATCTTGTCAGTACATTTCACTGACACTTTCTAAACATACACTTGAAATGGCAACTTAACCTCAAGGGCACTGAACTTTGACAGAAAAATCATCATTTCATATTTCTTGGTAGTTTAGCCCTGAAATGGTGACTTCCTGGAAAGAGCTCTTCAAGGTCTGCTTCTCATAAAGGCTTGCACCCCCCTACTTAACTTTATGTATTACAAATTTATGTTTATGAGGATTATTCATTGCAGGGGACCACAAATAAAACTAAGTACATACTTAGAAATATTGGTGCTTTAAAAAGAAATAGGCAGGAATTTAAATAATATGCATTATGGTTTAATGCCATAATACTTCTGGTGTTTATAAAGCTTAAATGAAGTAGAGTTCTTTTGAGTCCTAAATTTGAGTAATTTCATATTTTTGCCATCTTAATGTTGCAGCTGTACTGCGTGCTTTCCTCTACGCAGTTCAAACAAGTTAATATTCAAACTTTTACGTATAATGTCAGGCCTTGCAATGTTAACAATTAACTGGAATTTCATTTATTATTCAAGTCAACGTGCCAAAGAATTAAAATATTTTTTTTTCCTTTTTCTGACTTATATAGCTCTGTTTTCCAAAATTGATTCCATGCTGTTAGCAAGCACTTGCTGTGTAGTTTGACAGCCTTAGTAAGAGCTGTGGTAGGAATCATTTGATGTCCATGTTAACACTGGAACAGTAGCCTATGCAGTGTGCTGTCTCCTGTGCACTGTGCCTTTGCTTCCTCATGCTGTCTTGTGACAATATAGATCAGAATTATGAGACATATTGGAAGATCTTAATAACCCTAAAATAAATTTTAATAATGTTTCCAATGAAGATATACTTTTGAGGTGGAATCTGCCTTGAGTGAAGCCCAAATTCATAGAATCATAGACTGGTTTGGGTTGGAAGGGACCTTAAAGCTCATCCAGTTCCAACCCCCCTGCCAGCAGCAGGGACACCTTCCACTAGACCAGGTTGCTCAAAGCCTCATCCAGCCTGGCCTTCAACACTTCCAGGGAGGAGCAGCCACAGCTTCTCTGGGCAACCTGTTCCAGTGTCTCACCACCCTCACACCAAACAATTTCTTCCTAATATCTCATCTAAACCTCCCCTCTTTCAGCTTAAACCCATTTCCCCTTGTTTTGTCATTAACTGCCCTTATGAAAAGTCCCTCCCCAGGTTTCTTGTAGCCCCTTCAGGTACTGGGAGGCCACTATAAGGTCTCCCCGGAGCCTTCTCTTCTCCAGGCTGAGCAGCCCCAACTCTCTCAGCCTTTAATCAAATGCTCAATGTCCAATTGAATTCAGATGAGACTGTGTTAAAGAATAGTGTCAAATCAATGCCTTAAAATGGTGCAGCTTAGGAACAATTCTTTTTAAGTTCAGGGAGACAGAGTACATTAACAAAGTTCAGAGGGAGTTTCCATCCAGGGCTTTTTTTTTGCTCTGTTCTTTTGATTGCTAGTATGTTTTTTGCAGCTAGTATGATGAGTGTACAAGTTTGAAGTCCCATTTTGAAACTTCAGCATTGTGGACACTAAATCACCTTGTAGTGTCACTTGGATGCAGGCCTCAGAACTGGTTAGAATTTTATTGAACAATTTCCTTTTAATGTTACTTTATTTTCATTGAGGCAGATGATTTTTTTTTCTTTCTTAATTTTATTGCTTTCCTTTAGTATCCTATTAGGATTTAATCCATTTTTTTCTGTTCAGTACGTTGGCTGGTATGCATGGCTGGAAAAGACAGATAACCTCAAAGTCAAGTGAGTCTTAAATTTAATGCTCGAGAGTTTACCTAATTTTCTTCCATCGTTATCAGTTCATTTTAAAAGATATTACTTTGTGAATCTGGTTTCACTCATGTACTCAGCTTGCTATGGCCACAGCACCACAGCTACCGCTGTAGATTGGCCAGGAGGTGATTGCTATTAGAGGAGTGCTGCTGATACACTCAAGTATTAAGTTTCTTATAATTTTGCAGTGAACTTTAGATTTATTTATTATTTTTTTTCATGCTGACACTGCCAACCTGCTCTCGGATTGCAAATGATTAGTGATGGCACTAATGTTTTAGGGTTAATTAAAACAGTTGGCCCAGCTCATGCCATTTTTGCGCTTTCAGGAAAATACTTTTTTCTTTGATTCAGCCAACCTTGTTTTGCTTCAGTTTCATCTGTGGGTGATGGTCCTGTCACTGATTCTTGTATTATCACTCATAAAGTGTGTGGCCTTAACAAATATCCCAATGTCTGTGGGGATGTGGTGCAGATTTGCAAGACATTTGCCACAGCTTCCAAGTGTTACATCTTTCCTTCAGCAAACGCTTTCTCTTCTCTGGAATTGGAAATATGTCTATCTGCTGAATTCCTCTGCTTTCACCTTGGGAATGTTAACCTGTCATGTAGTTTCCCTTCCTTGTTTCTAAGCTGTGATCCGAGGGCTGGAGCAGCTCTGCTGTGAGGACAGGCTGAGAGAGTTGGGGCTGTTCAGCCTGGAGAAGAGAAGGCTCCGGGGGGATCTTATAGCGGCCTCCCAGTACCTGAAGGGGCTACAAGAAAGCTGGGGAGGGACTTTTTATAAGGGCAGTTAATGACAAAACAAGGGGAAATGGGTTTAAGCTGAAAGAGGGGAGGTTTAGATTAGATATTAGGAAGAAGTTCTTCACTGTGAGGGTGGTGAGACACTGGAAGAGGTTGCCCAAGGAAGCTGTAGATGCCCCCTCCCTAGAAGTGTTGAAGGCCAGGTTGGATGAGGCTTTGAGCAACCTGGTCTAGTGGAAGGTGTCCCTGCTGCTGGCAGGGGGGTTGGACCTGGATGAGCTTTAAGGTCCCTTCCAAACCTAACCATTCTATGATTCTATGATTAAGGTTGCCATGTTTCTCCCCCCAGTACTCCTAGAAACACCCAGCAAAGAACTGAATGTGGAAAAGCTCAAAAGAAGGTGGCAATACTCATTTCTGTGAAAGCATCTGTCAGCTGTACATTGAGCTAATTAAAGTAAAGGATCATAATGGAAATGATGGTGAGAGTACTTAGCCCAGCTTCAGATCTTCCTCACGGTCTTCATCTTACCTGGCAGCACTGATGAAAGCGCCTTTCAGACAGAGTTGTTTCAGGAGAAAGGAGCACAAAAAGGCATTTGGGAGATCAGATGAGGGGGTAGGTCAGAGTTTCTCAGGTCTGGTATCACTTTTTCAATATTTGGAATAAATAAAATTAAGCACCTCTCCAGGTTGGTAGTAATCATACCAGGAAGGTATGATTACTTCTTCTCCATTTGTATATTTCTCTCTCTTGTGGCTCTTTAGTCCCTATCACTATTTCACTCTATTCACACCTAAAGATAAAGGATACTGTTAAAATGTTAATATTGTTTTCCTGTCTCAGAGGGTTTCTACTGAGCAAGCAATGTGGATGTTTCATTATAGAACATATAGAAGTGTAAGTCCTGATGCAGTAAATCAGTATACAAGTTTACCTGCACTAGTAAATGAGTTGTACATCACTGTGGGATAGTGCCTCTCTCCTTAGGCATGGAGATAATGTTCCTTCCTTCTGCCTTGTTTTACTTCTTTGGGGTAGGACAGTGTTCTTACTTGGCTACCTGCAATATCTAGAAGCTGGATATTATTAAGTAAGCAGTTCTGTGAGCTGAGAAGCTTACCAAGTAGTTTTTCTGCAGTGTTGTAAGCTGCCTATGCTTTAGGAGGCATAATGCAATGTCCTTTGATCTTTAATTGAGGAGGGACAGTGATTTGTAGCAGTACTGCTGTGATGAAGGTAAATAGGGGGGAGAAAAATAAAAAGAGGGATAATACAGCACTTGAAAATGCTCTGTCAGATAAAGCTGTCAAAACAGTGTCCAGCCAGCCCAAACAAGAGAAGCCATTAGCAGTAAATATTGTTGCTTGTTTAAAGAAATATTGTGTATTTAAGGAAAGTAATTTCAAGTTTATTTTTTAAAAAAGTACAATATTTTATTTAGAAAGATTTGTTTAATTCAGGCTTGATAACAACAAAGCAGAGCAATAGTCTAGGCTTGGCAATTTTTCAGAAGCTGGGTTTTACAAAGTCTCAGAGAGCTCTTAGTGTTTTTCTTTTAATATTTGGATACTAATTTATTTTAAACTCTGCTGCCTTGAATCTGCTGTTACAAGGAAAGTGGAGTAGTGATGTAGTGAGCCCTCAGGCTGACTGTGTAAAACTCCACCTAGAAAACAAATTTTCCTGGTACTGTGGCACTCAGTTTCTAGAACTTACCTCTCTCCTATCTTTTTTCCCCTCTATTAAAATGAAAACTTATCCAGAATTGGCTGATAAAAAGGAAAGTCCTCTATTGTAACAAGAACAAACTGTTTGCTTTCAGCAGTGATGTGCAGCTGGTGGATTGTCCTAAGCCTCTGTTTGCTTAGGCAAACAACTCCTGTGTGTAAAATAAGGCAGATGTCCACCCCTCCCCTGACTGCAGCACAGTGTGAGGGTGGTTAAGTCTCAAATCCTCTGAGGGCACTTTGAGGGATGCTACCTGTTATCTCGCTGGTGGTGCCACCACCACGTGACTTGGCCTGGGCAGCTGAAAAGCCATGGCTCAGCTCTGTGTGAAAAGAACTGTGAAAATTCATTTCACTTGTAGTACCAGGTGACATCCTTTCCTCGTTATGCGTGTGCTCTTGCTCCTTCCATGGCTTCCATGTTGCTATGTTGGGGTTTCATGTTAATGATCAGGCACATTGGAAGCTTCTTTTGAACCATCTGAGGAGCCCTGATGAATCTTCTGCAGTCCAGTGGTTCACATCTCTTGGGTCATGCACTTGTTTTAAATGTAACTTATACTTATTCCAGTTTCTTACACAGTACCTGTCATCTTTTTCCTGTTCAGCCATGCCTATTCTCAAAGGAACCAACACCTTGTTGCAGGACGCAATAACGTGGCTTTCTGTGAGCAGTTAACCTTTCCTCTCCAAGCATCTTGACGTCTGGTTTGCAATTCTACTGCAATCATACCCTTTGCCAAGACCTTAAAGGCCTTTCCTGCAATAATTCTGGTGCTGTATCCTAAATGACTTTTGATTCATTGCGTGCTTTGTGCTTTGGTACATTGCCCATAATTTAAATTCTTTTTACAGACCCTAATCTCTCAGAAGAGCCATGGAAGTGTGATAGAAGCCTTGCTTATTTAGCTGTATAGCTAATCTGTTTTTCTTAGTATACTGTGTATGATTTTTTTTTTTATACAATAAAACTGCTTTCTCACATGGGCACTAGAAGACAGAATTTCTTTGACAAGGAATCAGGGAGCTGGTTAAAAAATTATGCCATTGTTTCCTTCAGGAAGCACCAACTATACTTTGCCTTACCGTTGGAACAAATACATATTAACAGGAAGCTCCATCTGATAGACCCTGAGCTAACACAAACAGGGCGTTCGCACTTTGTCTCTTGAAGGTTTTTTGATGGCAAGTGACAACTGAGAATAGTGATCTGTCTACCAGCTTGACCTGTGTAGAACATAACAGAGAGGAAGCGCGTGTTGTACGGGAAACTGTTGTCGCCAGTTCCTGGAGGGAATCATGCTGCTCTGCAGGAATGTAAGTACACTTCCCCTTCTGCTGGGCATCGGCATGCTGCAGAGAAGAGAGGCTGGAAGATGGGAAGGGGCTGTACCCCTCCTTCCTTCCCCTGCCTCAAAAACAACACAGAAAAAGATAAGACAAATCCTTAGAGGAAAAACATGCAAAGAGCCCGCGTGGACAGAGATTTAAACTCCCACATTTCTCTTTTTTGTTGTTGTTTTGTTTTGTTTTTGTTTTTTTTTGTTATCAGGAATAAGGTACCTTCCCCCCCCGACTTGTTCCACCTTCATCTGTAGTTTGTGTAGGATGCTGCTCTCTTCTAACTCCTTGTTACAGTGACTTTTTTAATTTTTTTTTTTTCCCATACTTTGCCCTATTTAATAGATCTACACCCAAATTACAATTTATATCTTTCTGGAAGTTAAATGATTCTCTTTTAAGGACGTTAGCTGAACTGATTAGGCAGCACAGCTAGTACAGTTATTATGCCATTTCCATTGAAGGATTAGAGAGTTCCCAACCATACTGTGGAAGAAAAATACGTGTGTTAAAAAATGTCAAAGTTGGCCAAAAGTATGGGCAAAGATGAATTGGACAGGGAACTGCTGGAGAGAGTCCAGCACAGAGCCACCAAGATGATGAAGGGAGTGGAGCATCTCCCTGCTGAGGAAAGGCTGAGGGAGCTGGGGCTCTTTAGCTTGGAGAAGAGGAGACTGAGGGGAGACCTCATTAATGTTTATAAATATGTAAAGGGTGAATGTCAGGAGGATGGAGCCAGGCTCTTCTCAGTGATGCCCAATGGTAGGACAAGGGGCAATGGGTGTGAGCTGGAACACAGGAGGTTCTGCTTCAACTTGAGAAGAAACTTCTTTACAGTGAGGGTGCCAGAGCCCTGGGACAGGCTGCCCAGGGAGGGTGTGGAGTCTCCTTCTCTGGAGACATTCAAGACCCGCCTGGACGCCTTCCTGTGTGATCTCATTTAGGTTCCTGCTCCAGCAGGGGGGTTGGACTGGATGATCTTTCGAGGTCCCTTCCAATCCCTAATATTCTGTGATTCTGTAATTGAAGTACAGGGCTCCTTCATTCTAATCATGTACCTGCACTGGACCATTCTCTTAAAAACAAACCTTTTTTGTTGTTGTTGTTGTTGATAGAGCAGGTGATGGAGGGCCTCTGATGTCCACCAGCTGCATAATTGAATGCTCATTTAGTTTTCTATTAGCAGACTGGCACTGTGCTCAGGTAGTTTATAATCATGACAGAATTAGTGTCTTTCCAGTGTTCAGTTCAGGGTAAGACCTACACATACAGGATACTTGTGTGTATGAAGTTTGTTAAGGGTTAAAGTTTTCTCTGCATGGTGAAATCCTGTTTCAGTTTTAAAAAGCAACCCTATCTGAGTTTCTCACTTTTAAAAGCACCAGTTGGTATTTATACTTAACACTATACCATGATGATGATCCCAGAAAATAAATTGCCATCCTGCATTAGCTTCTTGGCAATGCTGTTTATGATCTAGAGTCCTTTTCTCTCTCTCATTGCCAGATGTCCTCCATTTGAGAAGTTCTACCTATTCCCCTTCTAACTTCTGCCTTTTATTAGATGGTTTTTTTCCCTCAAGCAATCCCAAAATGCCTTGAATGAAAGAACAAGAAAGACCTGGTGCCTTGCTGCAGTTAGAAATTACTTGATAGGGATGAGTAGGAGTGTTTGCCTAGTTGCAGTGTGGAAATGACTGCAGTATTGCATGAGGTGGTTAGGGATTTTTGTTGCCTTGTAGTAATATAAACCTTTTCAGGTTTTTCATCTGGATTTTCCTGATGCAAATTAAGTAAGGAATGAATTACTACTTTGGCTGGGAATGCAACAGAATGTAGGACAAAGTGAAAGAGTGATCTCCTGTCTTCAGCGTGTATCTTACCTGAAGTTGTCCATCTAAATCCTCATTGCAATAACTTTTTGTTGCCTGGGAAGCTGTATGAAAATGTCCTTTTATGATACCATTGACCTTTGTGTTCAGAATCTCCAAAGTAAGTGTCAGTATGTGTAAGCCATGGAGATGAAAGTTGAAATAATGATGCTGTCATATTTTTTAATGAACTAACATGAACTGGATATGCAGCAGCATTATAGTTTGCACATTGTGATGATCAAGATAAGAATCTGCCCATATTTAATCTGCACACTCATGTCATTCATTCTCAATGTCATCTTCCAGTTTTTCTAAAGCCCTGTGCTTAAAGGAGGTTAAACTTTGTTTGTGTTACTTTGTTTACCAGTGAAACCTATCACAGTGAAAAGCTAAATGGCAAAAAAGTTATTTACTCTGTAAAAAACAAAGACACAAAACCCCACAAAACAAAAAACCAAACTCACTCCCCGAGTTATACAGGGTTGGTGAGGAAATTGCATGGTTGGTGGTTGATCCTGTGTGTGACTGAACAAAGCTGTACGTTCAAAGAATAACAATCTAGTTTCCCAAAAGTAAGGTGCAGAGAAAGGTCCAAGAAAGGGGCTTAGGTAGAATGTTACCAAAGACAGAGAAGGACCCAAAACACATTTTTTTTTTTTTTTATTTACAGAATATTTCTTTTTTATTTTCAGTCATTTTCTCCAGTAGACAGAGAGGATGAACTGCAACTAGCCATTGACCTCATGCCAAAAAAAGAGCACAGATCCAGCAGTTATAAGCTAAAATAGTATTCCCTGTGTACAAGGGCACTGGTAGCTGGATACCTTCAAGACTGATAGCTGTAATGAATAAAAATTGTTCAAAAGTAAAGAGCAGATTTAAGCCAGCTGTTATGTGACACTGCACAAGGAAAAACTGTTTGTCTTCCTGGGGGGTCAGAACTGAAGTTGGGTTTATATAAATTGAGCTGAACTTTGTATCTCCCTTCTCAGCTATTAAATATTTTTGAGGTCTCAGCTTAAATTAGGGCCTAATGCCAACCTTTTCCAGGTTCATGGAAAGATTCCCACTGAGATTATGTAAGGAACACTGCAAGAAGGAATAAAGTCTACCCACATTTTAATATTGGTTTTGATGATGATGATGACTGTGTGTGCATGAGACTGTATTAATCTGGTGAGTAAGTACTTCCAGCTTGTCTTATGCACCTTTTTTTTAAATGTTCCTGGTCATATCACTGGCCATATTTTAGAAACCTTTATCAGTTCTCCTACCTGTGACATTTACTAAATGAGCACTGTTATCTCTCAGTAAGTGGATAATTGTTCCTTTGATCATTCCACACATTGTTTCAAGCCACAAAAAAGACATGCTAATGTTCTAAAACCATAGTTAAATATAGAAAAAAACCCCAGCAACTCAGGGCTGGAGGCTGCAAAGTACTGGTAGGTACCTGTCATGTGTCATGTGTCATGTTTCTGCGGCTGCCACTGAGGTCAGTGAAAAAACCTTAAGTCTGCATCTGTTCTGAAAGTCAAAATATATCCTAGAACAGTCAGAAACAATTAAATCCACCTTTAGCTCTTAAGATATTCCTTATTTATTTCCTATATATTGCTAAACATACTAGCTGCTCATGTTTACCTGTCAACTTGTGTGATTCTTTCCTGGAAATGCTCTGACTTCTCAAACCTGTTTGAGACAAAAAAACCCAGCATTTAAATTGTCTGGCTGACTTCATGGAGCAAGCCAGTTCTTATTTATTATATGTTTGCTCACATACACGCATCTGTGCACGCCCTGTCTCATGTCAGTCTATATACACCTGTGTTTGTTTCTCTTTAATGGGCAGTATAGCACAGACACACTTCCCAAGTCTATATACAGGATGTATGTGAGCTCAAAGTGTTACCCTGTTTCGTAGCTCTGCCTCTGGGTATAACTCCACCAGGTGTGCAGTGCCTGTGAAAACTGAGTAGAAAAAACAACCCTGGAAACTGGCTTCTAGTTTCCTGTTCTCTATTTTCCTGATGCCTCACTCCCTTCTTCTGTCTCAGAAGTGGAAGAGGAAGCCACTAGTACTGAAAAGCAGGGTAAGAGCTGAGTGCTGGAAGGAAACAAACAGCAGCCTGATGCCAGAGGAGGACTATGTAATTTTTTTCTAGTCTCAGAAGAATAACAGAGATGCCATTATGATGGGGTTAGTACTTTACCTGTGATGCTCCACTGGGACAGCTGTACTCATGGGGCTTATGGGCATCTTCTCCCTAATGCCAAAGAAACAGATGAGAAGCAGCAATACCTGATCAGACATCTCTCTCTCTATTTTTTCCCCTGGGATAATGTGTATTTGTAGGTATGAAGGTATCTCATGCTTCACCCTTCACAACAGATTTCAAGAGTTTTTCTGGGGGTGAAAAAAAAATGAGTAAGACTGAAATAGATCCATGTGCATGAAACCCCCTAACAGCCAGCAGTGCGCTGACTGGCACTTGCTGCAGTTCTTGCTTTCTCTAATAGTAACAAGCAAGGGGATTTGGCAAACCATTTACCCTAAGTTTATTTTCCTGTCACTTAGGCTCATAAACTTTCACCTTTATTCCTTATTAGGTTCTCTTCAGTGGTGTTTGGTCAGGAAAAGAACAGAAATGGGATAGTCTTTGCTTTGATGCCCTCTTGTGGTGTCGCATATTGGCCGGGTTACACTTTAACGAGTCTGCTGCTGTTAAGGGATGTAATAAGTATTAATTGTTACTGCTCAAGATGTGTTCAGACAGTTTACACAATCCCATGCAGCTCATTGTTTGCACTGAACTAGTACTTCTGTGTAAGGGGAGATCTTATAGCGGCCTTCCAGTACCTGAAGGGGCTCCAGGAAGGCTGGGGAGGGACATTTCATAAGGGCAGGTAGTGATAGAACAAGGGGAAATGGGTTTAAGCTGAAAGAGGGGAGGTTTAGATGAGATATGAGGAAGAAATTCTTCACTGTGAGGGTGGTGAGACAGTGTCCCAGGTTGCCCAGAGAAGCTGTGGCTGCTCCTCCCTGGAAGTGTTGAAGGCCAGGCTGGATGAGGCTTTGAGCAACCTGGTCTAGTGGAAGGTGTCCCTGCTGCTGGCAGGGGGGTTGGGACTGGATGAGCTTTAAGGTCCCTTCCAACCCAAACCAGTCTGGTATTCAATGTTGGACTTTTTATCCAGAGACCCTTAGCTACCTCCATGTAACCACCCCTTTATGTTTGTGTTGTCACGTGTTATTGGTCTTCAGCAATTGTGAGAATATTGCAGATAGAAAGGCTGGACACTTGGGGAACATTGATGTTATCTTTCAAATGACTGGCTCATCTTTGCTTCCCTGCCTGTCTGCACACCTAACTGCTGTTTGAGAATGGACAAAATTAGAGATACAAGGTAAAAATGAGAAGATTTTAGAGATAAACCAGAAACACTCACATATTTATACTTTGCCTAGGTGACAGTATATTCTCATGTGTAGTTTTGTGTCTCTATCCTATTAACTTCAGTTTGTTATCACTCACTAATTTGATTTTTGTACCTAATTACCTACAAACATTGTGTCTATGATGTAATGTATTTACAATATCATTTGTCTATGTGTGCCTTGGATGGCATGTGCTCTATTTTGAAGTGATTATTGGGCAGTCTAGCTTATTATGTCAACTGTCACACCTTTGCTTGGCCTTTCCAAACATTCACCTAATGAATTTCTCACTTATGGGGGGAAAAAAGATAAAGGCTCTGGGTAACATTAGCTGAGCCAGGCCAATTTGCAGCCACTAGTGTCCTGTTTGAATATTTTTCCTATTGAGTTCAGTTTATTCATTATGTCAATTATTTTCTCTTGTTGTTTTTCTGAGGAAAAAACCTGATTAATCCTTTTAGATCTGTAATGGGGGATGATTTAGTTACTGGATTTTGCAGCAAGTTTCTGTCAAGTGCAAAGGATTTGGTGGTGTTTGCCTCAACAGAATGGTGAAAAATATTCCTAACAACTAGCTCTGTGTTTAATAAGTGATTGTTTTCATTCTTCTTCATTGCTCATGTCGAGTTTTAAAAAGAAACACGCAGTTGTTTGGGAACTAGAAGCTGCCTCTGCCTGGTGTGTGGTGGATAGTATCCAGTTTGGGTCTTGAATGTTTTGCTTTCCAGATGCTTTCTGTTCCTCTAAGGCAAGTAGCAGTCTGTGGGGTGGGGGGGCACCCCTGGAGCTGCTCAGGGAAGGGGTTTGAAGGCAGAGGCTGCCTTCAAACCTTGGGAACCAGAGCCCCCTCCCTAAGGACTCACTTGGGTAGAGGGGACAAACCTTTATATTCCCTCTCTCTCTCTCTCTGATAGTTGCTTTGAAATTTTGTTTGATTTAAAAATGGAATCAGTTCTAGGTTGTGTTTCAGATGCTGAATGCCAGATTTTATTTATCTGGGGCCTTTTGGGGATTGATTATAAAGTGTGAGCACAGCCTGTTAAGCTCTGGCTTAGCTGGGATTTCTCTTTGCAGTTGATTAGAATTTGGAACAGCAAAAAGGCAAATATTTGAAACAGTGGTGATGGTGGTGGTGGTGATTCAGCTGTAGCAGCCCTTGCAGTCAGAAAGGACTGCTGTTTTCCTGAGGGGCTGGGAAGCAGCAAGTCTTAAAGGTAGGCAAAAGCTAATGTTATTGTACGATTTCATTTGATAATATCCAACCCAAAAACTCATTGCCTGAAGAGAAATGCACATGAAGCAGGATCACTTAAGTTATCAGCTGTATTTTAAGATAATCCAATACCAGTGACATTTCTGTGTGTACAGATGATTTGTAATGGCATCATTATCTGTTCTCCCTCTAGGTTCTTACCAGGCTGCATTGTATTTTAAATTTTATTAATTTTTTTTTATTTTGCAGCTTCCTGATTGTGCTGATATGCCTCATCTTCAGCGTGCTTTCTACAATTGAACAGTATGCAGCTCTTGCTACAGGGACGTTATTTTGGATGGTATGTATGTGGATGTTAATGTGATGGATGCATGTTTGTTCTTAATGTGCAAATTCTCATTTCCTGACCTAATACCATATCAAGTAGAATGTTCCTTATGGTTTAACTGACAAAAGGCTTTTCTGCTTTTTCCTAATGAATCTGTAAAGCCACCAAAACATCAAAAGTCATGGTAGTACAAAACCTAAGTCTTATTCTATATGGCCTATACTGAGACCATCTATATTGTGTCCAATACACAAGGCTGTTTTAATTAAACTTCAATCCATCATATTGCTCAGGTTAATCCATTTTTCAGCCATACTGAAGACCAGACACCTGACCATAGTGTAAGTGGAAGCCCTTTCTTTCAGTTGATGTCAGATCCAACTTTCTATCACTAGAGAATCTATACATCTGTTTCTATATCCAGTACCTTTTTTGCTTTGTGGTTTGAGGTTTTCTTTTTGTACAGATTTAAGGGGTTTTTTTAATCCATAAGTAGTAGTTGTGGATACTTCTGCGAGTTTCTATGATGAATTTCACTTGCAATAATATGTCACTCATCTTTGCAATAAGTCATAATATTTTACATGGACATAGTGTGTTGTTTCAGTAAAATAACTTCTAGTGACAACATAACCAGTGATGTTACATTTTATTCCCTCCCTGTGAAAAAACCTGATTTTGTGTGTTCATATTGTGTGCAGTCTGTATTATCCGTGTTTGTGTAACACATCTAGGGTAAAATGTATGTAATGCATTAGGGATTCCATACAATGTATGTAACATCCAGTACATGTTCATACTATTCTGTATTATCTTGCCTTCTAAGTAGTGTGAATCCATGTTCCTGCTCTATATCATGAGAAAAACTGCAGTTAATTTTTAACACTGATATCCTAGTATCACAGTTCCTTGGGAATCCAGCAGTTTTGTTTATTCAGTATTGACATATTTTGATATTGTTTTCTTAAAGGATTAACTGTGGCAATTTTCAAGAGACTTAAGGGGGTTACAGTGATTCATCAGCCCAAAGCAGTAGATGGGCCAATGTGCTCTCTGCTTGATCCAGTTTTGGTGGGACTTTCAAAAGAGTTGTGGCACCTTGTAACACAAAAATAAATGTCAGAATCTTTTTGCTGTTAGTGTGTACCCAGTAAAATTACCCATTCTGTTCTTACTTTAAGGTTTTACTTTCATTCTAATGTATCGTTACAAGCTGTCAAAATTAGATATAACTGAATTCTTAAGGGAGGAGTTAATCACAGATAACTGGTTGAAAAGAAACTGTCAAGTGCAAAGAAAGAAGCAAAAAAAAAAAAGTGTAACGGCATACAGGGATTAAAAAGCAAAATGGGAAAAAACACAGTGTGAGCTTCCATCCCCAGTGGTGATGTAAGGAGTTCTTAAAGCTTAGGAGAGCACTCTTTCTACTGCTTTGCAGTACTAATTAATTTCTCTTTTGTGTTTGTAGAGGGACTTTTAGTTGTACCATGGTAATAGTTTTTATTTGGAGCCAGACAATGAAGGTAGGTAACATTGTCATTGTAGGTGAGCAAAGAAGGGCAACAAGTTGATTTGCAAACTAATACTGAGTGAGAGAGATCTCAAAGGAGCAGCAGTGTAGCAACAACCTACCACCTTACGGAATTTAAGGTTTATGAGACCACATAGAATCATAGAATGGTTTGGATTGGAAGGGACCTTAAAGCTCATCCAGTTCCAACCCCCCTGCCAGCAGCAGGGACACCTTCCACTAGACCAGGTTGCTCAAAGCCTCATCCAGCCTGGCCGAGAACACTTCCAGGGAGGAGCATCCACAGCTTTTCTGAGCAACCTGTTCCAGTGTCTCACCACCCTCACAGCAAAGAATTTCTTCCTAATATCTCATCTAAACCTCCCCTCTTTCAGTTTAAACCCATTTCCCCTTGTTTTGTCATTAACTGCCCTTATGAAAAGTCCTTCCTCAGCTTTCTTGTAGCCCCTTCAGGTACTGGGAGGCCACTATAAGATCTCCCTGGAGCCTTCTCTTCTCCAGGCTGAACAGCCCCAACTCTTTCAGCCTGTCTTCATAGGAGAGGTGCTCCATGAGGTGCTCCACCTCAAATCATTCCATGAAACTTGAATTATACTGCCTGGGTGTGTGCTCTTTGAGATTAAAATAATTCAAGTAACACTTAGAGACCTTTAATTCTTTCTTTTGAAGATTGTATAATTGTGCCCACCTTTTCCTATCTGTGTTCCAAAGGGAAAATTACAGCAGCTTTGTCCAAGAGCAGATTGCCTTTTGTTTAGATGTCATTTCCTATGTAGGGTAGAATTCTCTCTAAATGAATTACACTTTGTAGTCCATCAAATATAAGACTGAGATAGTTAGTGGTACCAAACATTCAGTGTCATGCTTTGAAATTTTGCCTCCCTGAGATTTGTGGACTTCCTGTATTCAGGCTGGGAAAGAGGCTTTGACCAGGCAGCCATAGGTGTGGAAATGCAAGAAATGACTATGTCCTGCTGAGTGTCTGGAAATGAGTGCTCAGAGTTAGCATGTGGGTATGCTGAGCTGAACAAGCCCATGGGGCAAGTCTGATTCATCTTGAAAATGGGATGAAATAACTGTAAAAGCACATGTGTGTGTGTGTGTGTGTTATCTGTAAACTACTGTTGTTACAGAATCCCTTCTACAGCCCACACGTGAGTTACGTGGCATTGAAGATGCATGTTGGGAGAAGTACAGAATCTGTTCCTCCTGACTGAAAAACCATTCACACAAGACCTTTGAAAACACTCCTAGTTAAGAGCTATACTGCTCTTATTTCCTCCAAGTAGCCAAAGTTTTTTGCTCTGACCCTGTGAAAGATCTAAGCACCTGCACAACTTCAGAAGAGTGTTTTTTTGAAACCAGTGAGACTGGTCAAATTAAAGTTAGAGATGGAAACCATGTGCTCTTTTCATGAACAAGACTTTCATGCTTCAATAATATAGTCATACAAGATATTACAGTTATATGAAAATAAGATTTAAAAGGGTTGTTGAGATTATATGTTTATATTATTTAATTTTTACTCTGGAGTTGCATGTTTTATAATATCACCTCCCACTACCAGAGGAAACAGAAGATCACAGAATCACAGAATGTTAGGGATTGGAAGGGACAAGATGTTATGTTATCAATTATTTTAAAACACTTGAAAATGCTTCTGTTTTTCCTAACAATAAGAGAAATGCAAGCTTAACCTTGGAAAAAATAAACAAGGTAAAGTTTATACAAGTGGTGTTCCAGTTTTAAACAAAAACCTTACAATTAGCTGTTGAATCTTTCTCTCCTTGTCACCACACTTCAGGAGGCAAAGAGCCTTGATGAAAGCTACACCTAAATGCAGTTGTAATGGGAGATTAGGAGAGAATTGGCCTTTTGTTAGTTTCCAGAATGCAGTGAAAACTGCTTAAATTTGCATGTGTTTATTTTATCTTTCTTTTTTCTGCACTAGATGGTGCTGTTGGAGGGGGTTTGACTGCAGTTACTCGTTGGCACTTGCCCAGCGTGAGCTGGAGCCTGAGCCAAGGCTGTGAAAGGATCATCATTTTGAAGGGTACATGTACATTTGGCCCATTGAAAATAGTGGTGCGGGAGAGCTTTTGCCATGACTCATAAAGAGAATGTGGTATATCTGTGTAAAAATTGATTTTGAGACTACAATATTTATACTATGGAAAAAAGTAATTCAGAGTTGTATGTTCCCAGAGAGGCCATATTTTTCTTTTATTTTCATAAGCAAGGATTTTATGGTGCCAGAACACAGCAGAATGCTGTTATCTCAGCATGATCTAAGAAAATCCAGGTGCCTGATCCAAGGGGATTAAATA
>NW_010335423.1:0-2155 GCF_000700745.2 Antrostomus carolinensis
GAAAGACACTCCAGGCAGTCAATACAATAGAGATGATAAAGACAAGAGGAAAAGGGGAAATCAGAATAGTGCTCCCGTAGCCTGGGGAAATATGAATGCAGGAGGAAAGGGGGAAAGAATACTAGGATCTTTATCATGCCCAAGAAAAGAGGATTTTATATGGGCTGCACAACCTAAAGACCTTTGATCACGATGAGCTGCTGCTCACACACAGTCAGCACAGAACTGCGAGTTTCAGAAGACAGGATCTTTTCAGTTTAACCTCTTTTTCCATCAAGCTTGTTCACTGCAGACTGCAAAAACAAGCTGTCCTCAGTGAAAACCTGTAGGCCACCTGTCATGAGGAAAGGATATTAATTGGAAATCAGCAGAGCCTTTGTTTTCCAGGCCAACCTCACATTCCTTTTCAGCAATGTTTTGATAATTTTCTCCCTTGTCACTATAACTGATGAGAAATACCCCACAGGGAAAGGGTCATTTGCATTAATCCGTTTGGAAGGAAGAAACTTTAGCTTATCAGGTGAGCTCAAAAGCAGCCCACTGTATCAAAATACTCCAAAATAATCTCCCCAAACTATACTGGTTGTGCAGGGAACAGTAACTGAAGCACATTCTCTGACTTTTAATTCTGCCTATGTTGTACATGAGGATAAGGGTATTCATTAGTTGAATAAGATGCTTTTTCTTATTCAATAGGTGACCATCAATCTTCAACAAAGCAGAAGAAGTGACATCTCTGGTCTTCCAAAGACTAGTCGTTATCCATAAAGAATATATCATTTGCCAGGTGGTATTTTTGAGTGTCCTCTGTCTGGACACAGCTGTTCTGTGTCAAGTCAGTGATGTGTAACGCATTCCTATTAACACAGCTGTCAGTTGGGTGTAGAAGGCTGTGTACTATTGTCTGCCAAGTCTCCCTCCTCCTGCCCGATTAACTTCTTTATTGAGAAGATAGGGGAAAAAATACCGAATCATTATGCAAAACATGTTTTAGTAATTACCTGGAAGTAAAGGGGCAGGATGTTCTCAAAGATGGATGAATCCTAGAAACTAATCAAAATCATTAAATTATTCGTTGTCTCACACAAACATAACCCAGAGGAAGACTGGTCTTGCAGAGGAATTGGGTGCCCTGAAACAAAGGAAGCTTTTTGAAAACAGGTGGGAAGTAGGATGTTACTTCAAGGTAGTTTTCAGGAGTTCTCAGGAACCCTGTGTAAACAATATTATCAGCCTTCATTTGGAAGAGTGTCAGACACAGCAGGAAGCAGAAAGACAAAGTGGGTTTCCATATTTAATGTTTATTGACTTTTTGGGGGGGTTGTTTTTTAAGATAAATTGCTTCAAGAGGAGCTTACAGATTTGAAAGAATTACTTGAGAACCCCACTTATGCCGCTTTAGCCCCCTGCTTTTATCCATGAGGCTGTGCACCCGTTTATTTGAAACAAACAAACGTCTGAAGAGCGAGTTAATCTGAAACCCAAACGCCATAAATACAGCTGATGCAGTCATGAGCAGATTTTTCATAAGCAAACTTGTTTATCCACAAGTCTGTCTGGAAGAGATCTGAGGGTCCAAGTGGATGTAGAAACAAAGAGCTCAGCTGTTGCTTTCTTTGGGCAAGTCTTTGGTTTTATTTAACATGAAAATCCAGGGAACCACCTTTTATGGATTTGAAATGGCAATTGCCTCCTTTAGTTCAACATCAGAATTTTTTCACAGAATGTGCTGCCTTTGGTTATTTATTTGGTACTGGAAAATGACTGCAGATTTAGCAAATGTAATCACTGCCTGGCTTCTTGGAAAAGCATAATTTTCCCGTGTACATTTGACACCTTCTTACATAACTGGGGTCGGTTTTGTCTGAACGGGAAGTTTCCGACAGACACAGATTTTGAAATTTCCCAGAGCCTTCTTGTAACATGAGCAGATCATGTTCTGAACACCGGGGTCTGTCCCTGCCCATGGCAGTGTCCCCAGCATGTCCCTTTGACCCTCCCGACTCACCTGAAATGCACCTTGAGGCTAACGTGGTCTGAAATGCACCTTGAGGCTAACGTGGTCCAAAATGCAGCGGGATTTCTCTATTACCACGCAGGAACCTGTGAGACAGTCAGGCCTGGCAGGGTTAAAAGGTGGCAGCGAGACTCTGCT
>NW_010335424.1:0-3186 GCF_000700745.2 Antrostomus carolinensis
CGGCTGCTGCTGGGTGAGCTTGATGCCAAAGCCCTGTTTTCTTTTGACTATAAACTCCCGTGCTGTGCCTTTGCCACAGCCTGCACTAGAGCTGCCGGTGCGCGGATGACACGGTTTGGGATCCACGGGAGCAGCGAGCGCTGGGGTCTCAGCGGGGCTGTGGCTGCTCCAGGTGTCTGAGGGAGGTCATGGAGCACCGTCCCTGCTGACTCGGTACTCGGCCTCCTGCAGAAGCGGGGCCTGTCCCGTGTCCTGCTCGCAGCCGCGCTCCGGCCGCCCCGCGGGCGCCTGTGCTGGCCGCCTGACTCAGGTTGTTTTCTGCTGCACCTGTTGTGAAGTTGTTCCCAGCAGCAGCGTGTGGTACGTGAGCTGCCGCTGCTGGGGCTGCCGTTCACATAGCTCTTTGTTTGTCACTGTAGAAATGGAATAAACTTTTTCACCTAGCCACCACGTGCTGTTCTTCTCTGGGGAAGCACAGCGGGGTTCCTCCTCTCCCCAGGGACAGGGGGTTCCAGGCAGGGCAGCAGCCCAAGCCAACTCCTGCCCTGCAAACAGCACACTCATGCTGGTGTCTATTTTTAGGTGAACCCTCCGCCTGCTCTTCGCAGAGTCTGTTTGGTAGGAGGTTGGAGCAGACGGCTCAAACACCCCCCCTGTGACCAGCTGTCCAGCCCAGGCCGCTGCTGTGAGCAGTCAGCTGCAGGGAAGCTTGTTCAGAGCAGTCCAGTGTAAAACACACAGAGACAATTTAATTAAGTTATTTATTAACCTAAACCAGTAGCAGTGCTGCCTCCCCTGTCCCTAAGGGGAAAGCCCAGGCCTAGCACTCAAGTGCTTGTGAGTACAACTGTCATCACTTCATGACATGCAGAGGGAGCAGGGGTTTGGGGCTTAGGGGTTTTCAGTCAGCTCTTCTGACCCTCTAGGGAGGTGCCTTCTCCAAGCTGGAGGTTGCAGGCACACAGCATGGCATTTGCACGTGGAGATTGTACCCAGCTGGTACCAAGAGCTACTGCTTGGAGGCTGTAGATGCTGTCTTACAGGAAAAAGCAGTACAAAATAAAACAAAAACCTTCCAGAGGCCAAGTCAAGCAAAGGGGGAAGAGGATCCTTCAGTCAACCTACAGCAGAGGAAGGATCAGCCTGAAGAATTTTTGGAAGGCTCAGGAGGGAGCAAGATATGTGACTACAGTTGAGAACCTTCCCCTCGAAGCAGAGAGCCTTTTCCAAGTAGCTAGATCTTCACAGAAACAGTAGCCCAAACCTTTACAGATTAAGTCCTGAGCCTCCAAACCCTTCCCAGGTAACTAAGCACTGAAGTGGCAGCACCAGCCTTGGACCTGAGCAAAACCACCTGATTTTGGAGCAGTGACTCTTCCTGAAGCGAAGTCTAGTTCTTCCAAAAGGACTCTATCTAAATACACAGGCTACTACTAGACTACTGCTCACCCTTTTCAGTTCAAAGGCTAGAAAGAGACTAGTCAGGCCATCAAGTCAAGCCTTCCTCCCCCCTCTTCTGTTTCAACAGAAATTTACGAGCCAGTTACAGTAAGTGAGCCAACTGCAAGTGGGGCCAGAGGGCCAGAGCAATGGTTCAAAGGGGCTGCCGAGCGCCAGGCTGCTGCTACGCGTGTCAGTTAAAAAGTTGTGCCATATCTGCACGACAAGGAACAGGGCATCTCTTCAGACTGCGTTAAAAAAGGAAGTGGGTTTAAAATAGTAAATTACTGCACATTGTCTTAAGAAACATGGAATTTAGCAACAGTGTGCAAGAGAAAGAAACAGTTGTGTTCCCAGGCCAGTGACCCAGCCACCAGCGCGGGTCTGGAAACAGGCAGAAGACTGGGAGAGCAGGACAGGGCGCTGCCAGCCTGGCTTGCTGTGACAGTTCCAGGACCTGTTTGTGTGGCAGCACCAGTAGCTACACCCATCTCCTTTCCATGTTCTGAGAAAGGAACCAACTTCTAGTCATGGTCCTGCTCCAGCATCAGGTGCAGTTGATCGTCCTCTCGCCCGGCGGTCAGCGCAGGGAGCAGCAGCTTGGCTTGGCAGGGAGAGCTCAGGCATTAACAGTTCTGCTACAAGCAGGGGAAGCCAGATCTGGAGTCTGGGAGCTGCAGCGTTTAACTCCTTCCTCTCGTGATTTCCCATGCGGGAGCCCAGCAGTCAAGAAGCAAAGATCTTCCTGGAGGTGGCCACATCCAGCTGCTTCACCCCCATGGGCACGTTCTCCTTGTTTTCCAACCCAGGCTGCTGTGGCCGCTTGCGGAAGTAGCAGGCTCTGCAGACAGAATGGTATTTGTCTGCTCCTCCAATCACTTCCACCTGGCAAGAAAATTAGGAGAGTGACTCTGTGGAGCTCAGTTCCCCTGAGGAAATTCCTCTAGACTAGCAGGACTGGCAAGATGAAGCTACTGAAGTTCTTTGTTCCATGGGAACTCACCTCCCTCTCTGCTCCCAGCCTCTTTGTGTAGGAGGCTTCTCGGTAGCACTCCATGCACACAGCGTTCAGCTTCACCACGCTCTCTGCCAGCGGCACCAGGTTCAGGATGCTCCCGAAAGCCTGTGCCAAGAGAGCAGGGGTGGTTCTGTTGGGTGGGTTCAATGAGGATCCCAAAGCAGCTGCTGTGCTAAGATAAAAACTGTTTTACCTTTCTCTGGAAAGTCCCATCAAGAGCAGCAACAATGACGGTTTTCCCAGCATTGGCCATCATCTCACAGAACTCCACGATGTCTGGGAACTACAGGAGGTAAAGAAATGGCATCAGGAGGAAGAAGGGGCAGCATGTCGCTCAGGATCCAGCAGCACGTGCCCAGACAAAATTAGAGCCCCGTGCAATGGCCTCCAGCCCCACTGTCCTGCAGGGACCAGGGGAAGGGTTTGACTATACGAGCAGGATCCAGCAGGATCAGGCTGGCCTGGGGTTTCCCACCTGTTCCTGCACTGGGAGCTGCTGCAGAGCCCCCCAGGGTCTGCCCTGGCCGTGCACTTACGAACTGGCCCTCGTCAATGCCGATGACTGCGGCGCCCAGCGCCTCCTGGTACACGTCCTTCAGCAGGCAGGCGGGCAGGGCCTCCATGGTGCTCCTGCGGGGAAGGTGAGGCTGTAAGCCCGCAGCCCAGCTGCCGGGCCCGCAGTGCTGGGTCCTCCTGCCCCAGGGACTCACTTGTCATGTGTGGAGAGG
>NW_010335425.1:0-1298 GCF_000700745.2 Antrostomus carolinensis
GGAGAGGTGGGAAAAGGTCTGGCTGCAGCCTCCCAGTGTGAGATAAGGCAGGGAACAGAGGAGAGCACCCCGATTTCACCCTGCTCCAAGCTGGGTCACAACACGACCTGTTCATGGCACGTCCCCTGCCCTGGGCACACTCGCTGCAGAGCAAGGACGGGCACAAAGAGCAGCCCTGACTCTGCCCTCATGGAAAACCCCGTGAAGGTTTATTGCTGCCCTTCAGCTGTGCTTCTCCTCCCTTCCAGCAGCCCCTTTCACCACTGGGGTAACTAACGCTGCTTTACCCCCGAGCAGAAGAGAAAAGCCCAGCCCACACGCCCAGGGTGGCATGGGGACTCCATGGGAGGTCAAGAGGGCTGTCACCCCCTCCAAACCAGCACCCACATATTTACAGCATCCCCATAAAACAGCTGAGACCATTTGTGGATCAGATCAGCACAACCCACAGCAGAAACTGACAGGCACTGTCCTGCTCATCTCTCTGGAAGCAGCCCCTCATGGTGCTGTGGATTCTCCAAGGTCTCACAGAGGGTGATGGCACAGCCCCATCACTCCCTGTGACCCACCAGCTATTTCCACAGAAGCTGGAGGACCTCAGAGAATCTCAGGACCTTCTCTCCCTCTGCTTTGGCTCAACTGAACCTACAAACTCAGAAGTGACAGAGAAGCAGGTTGGAGAGACCCCACTGCCCACAGGCCGTTTTCTTAGGAAAATGGGTTAAAAGCCAAGAGGTTTAGGTTTGCTCTCCTGTCCTCACTTTTTCACACCCCTTATTTGACCACCCGGCACTACACAGTTTGCTCGATTAAAGGCCAGAGCTGGCCTTAAACTACAGCTCTGCGTGGGCTGAGCAGCGCTGCAGCCCTCTGGGGACACAGCTGATGTTGGAGCATTTTAAATCCAGGGGAAATCCATCTGTTTGGCTTCTCTGATCACTCCACCAGGACAGACGGGATGGAGACAGCCCATCCCAAACCCATCTTGGGCCAAACGCAAGCTCCAGACTCACTTGGCCCACTGGGATGAGCCACCGTGGCCAGTCCAGCTCCCCAGAGACCCTCTGCCTGTTCCCATTCACCTGAGCGCCCATCACCGTGGCATCTGGCACCCTGCCACCCAGTTTACACCATCACACTTCTCCTACACCCATTGCCTGTGGGGAAAAGCCCAGCAGCGGGGTGGCCTCTTTCGACAGAGTTTGTTTTGTTGCATGAAATGAATGGCTGTGGTGTAGGCGTGGGAGAAGCCGGGCGCAGGGAGCGCTCCCGAGGGAACAGCGGCTGGGGGGGGGCCC
>NW_010335425.1:1315-2459 GCF_000700745.2 Antrostomus carolinensis
TGGCTGTGGTGTAGGCGTGGGAGAAGCCGGTCGCAGGGAGCGCTCCCGATGGAACAGCGGCTGGGGGGGTCCCTAGTGTCACCCACGGGGACAGAGGGGAGCAGTCAGCAGCTCAGCCCCCACCTCAACCTGGCTCTCGGTCCCTCCAGGGCTGGATTTGGCCCTTTGTTCTGGTCTAGCCATGGCAGTGCTGGTGGTACCACAAACCCCACCAGCTCTTCCACTTTTGCTTTGTCTCACCCACTGGGATTTGTTCCGACGTCTTGGGTCAGTCCCAGCTCCCCATGGGTGTGTGGGTGAGGGGAGTTTGCTCAGGGTGAGGAAGTAAGACACCCCAAAAGCCACTAGTACCCAAATCTCTCCGGTGTGATACACGGTGCTGGCAGAGCCACTGCCCCGTGGGCTCCGGTGAAACCAAACCGGATCTTTTCAGAGGCAATAAATACACAAAGGCAAAGAAAAGAAAAGTACTGGGGGTGGGGGGAATGCACAAGGACAAGGTTCTCCTGCACTGAAAGTGAGTTAAAAAGAAATCTGAGGCGTTGATCTCGTCCCAAACAAGTCAAAGCGAAACCTGCCAGTAATTTCACGGGCCTTTCAACCCCAATCCCATCACCTCCCAGCAGAGCCCGAGGGCAGCTGGGGACATGCAAGAGCAGGCAGTGCCAGGTCCCCACTCCAGCCACCTCTTCCTCTGGCTGCTTTTCCTACCTAACCCAAAAAAAAAAAATCCCTGGGACACCAGCCCACAACTCCAGCACATCTTGAATCCATTTGCAACAACAATATCGAAATCGCAGCTCGACAACTCAGCTCGGTTTCCTTGACAGTAAATCCCAACCCGGGACAGCGATGACCGTGTTATTGCCGCTGTCAGAGCCAGCGGGTCCAGGCTCTCCGGGGGTGACCCCACTGGGGTTTGGCACGAGCGGGACTGGGCACACTGGCAGGGCACGGGGAGGCCGTTGGGATGCTGTCTGTCTGTCTGTCTGATGGTGCATTGGCCTCGTGCTCGGAGCAGGGTGGCTGCCAGCCCCTGCGAGCCAACAAAGTCCTCAGGGAGCAGAAAGCCAGAGGAGCTGCTTGGCAAACTCCAGCTGGCACCTCCGCCTGGCACCCGCAGCGGGTGTGGGGACAGAGGAGA
>NW_010335426.1:0-329 GCF_000700745.2 Antrostomus carolinensis
GGCTGGATCCATGGGCCAGGACCAGCTGCAGAAGTTCAATCAGGCCAAGTGCCGGGTCCTGCCCTTGGGTCACAACAACCCCCGGCAGAGCGACAGGCTTGGGGAGGAGTGGGGGGAGAGCTGCTGGGCAGAGAGGGACCTGGGGGTGTTGGGCAACAGCAGCTGAAGATGAGCCAGCAGAGAGCCCAGGTGGCCACGAAGGCCAACAGCATCCTGGCCTGGATCAGTGTGACCAGTAGGACCAGGGCAGTGCTGGTCCCCCTGGACTGGGCACTGGGTTCAGTGTTGGGCCCCTGACTCCAAGAAGGACATGGAGGTGCTGGAGCGTG
>NW_010335426.1:366-11152 GCF_000700745.2 Antrostomus carolinensis
AACGGAGCTGGGGAAGGGTCTGGAGCACAAGTGTGCTGAGTTCCCTTGTGGCTGAGGGAACTGGGGGTGTTGAGCCTGGAGAAAAGGAGGCTGAGGGGAGACCTTCTGGCTCTGTCCAAGTCCCTTGGAGGAGGGTGTCACACAACTAATTGCAAACCAGTCACAAACTTGGACTAATACGCAGATGTCCCCTGCTAAATAAAAATGATCTGTGTTTAAGTTGGGAGAATCATGGGCCACCAGCTGACCAGGAGTCACTGGTTTCCTTTGAGATATGGACCATCCTACCACACTCTCTTGCGCTGCCGGAAAACAACAAAACAAGTATTTATACCTCTCAATGTTTTCTTAGACACCTGCTTGTGAAAGCTATCATCCAACATCTACACAACTGGGCTGGGTTTCAGATTTGTTTGAATGTTTAAAGGGATGAAAGCATGAAACAAATACCAGCACCACACCTTGGAAACTGCAGTGAGGTCCAGATTGTCTGGTTTATTTACTTTTATGTGAAAGCCCAGCACAAATGGACCTCTGTACTAAACACAAAGTCATAGTCACTGAAGAAAGACTCGTGGAAATCCTTCTTTAATATTTCTTTCTTCATTATCATGTCAAATCAATCAAATCGAATCAACAGAAGCAAAATAAAAGTTTCTATCATAAGCTCCTAAGAAACACAAAGTCTGTTTATTTTGGCCATGGGCAACAAAGCTGCATTGTCTTCAGTATTCTACAGGATATTGCCTTAAACTATTTTATCAAACAGCTAAGCTGAGTAGAGACAATTTAACAACTGTCCAAAATATCTTCCTCACTGGTGAACATCACAGTGGAGTCCATTAAACTTTACTCTGTTACACTAAAATACATTTTGATGTTATTTTCTGTATAGGGAACACTGAAAACTCCAATTTGTTTTTGTCAACATTTAAAAGCAAAATAACAAAACCATTCAGTGTCTCAGTCCTCTATCCTGATTCCAAAACAGAAGAGCAAAACCACACTCCACCTAACAAAGTTTGCAGATATCAGCTCTCCCTAATGAAAGGTTTCCTGGATGTGACATCGGTACAGTCTTCACATCAGTTCTGGACACCAACGGGTCTACACTATCATAGAATCCCAGCCTGGTTTGGGTTGGAAGGGACCTCAAAGCTCATCCAGTCCCAACCCCCCTGCCAGCAGCAGGGACACCTTCCACTAGACCAGGTTGCTCAAAGCCTCATCCAACCTGGCCTTGAACACTTCCAGGGAGGAGCAGCCACAGCTTCTCTGGCCAACCTGGGACACTGTCTCACCACCCTCACACCAAAGAATTTCTTCCTCACATCTCAGCTCCATCTCCCCTCTGACACTTTCAAGCCATCACCCCTTGTTCTCTCACTCCCCGTCCTTGGCCAAAGTCCCTCCCCAGCCTTCTTGGAGACCCTTCAGGTACTGGAAGGTCAAAGATCTTGTACATAATCACTTCTGTTCTTTTATGATGAATGAGTATTGTCCATCATACTCAGATCTGTTATGGACATGGGACCATGTATGGAAAATGTCAATAACACACAACAGGAGATCACATTTACAAACCAAATCCCTTCTAAGGCCACAGTATCCTCCTGTGAACAACACAGCCACATTGACACCTGATGAAAAGCAATGTCCCAGCAGAGCTTTAAGTCCAAATGTACCTAAGATCTGACCTGGACATGTGCTTCATGCCACACTTCTCCCTGTAGCCAGGTCAGGAGTAGAAAACTTCACTCTAGTGAAGCTGGACCTCAGGACGTGTTGCTAGTTTTGAGTCTGGAGCATGGTTTGACTCTTGGACAATAAAGAACAGGGAGCTTTACTAATGGGACACAGTTGTTGAAATGGTAAATTTGTTGGGTATAACCTCTGTGTCCAGCTGGTGCTTTAAGAAATCAATTTCACAAACAGCCAGGGAAATAAGATTAATGGATTTGAGGGAACAATAAAAATGAGGGGAAAAAAAGAAGTATGTCCAAATTTAGTGTTACATAAAGAAAATGCACTTAAGAAAGGCTAAAATACGTGGTTAAAGGCTCATACATCTGCTGCTGATTAATTACAATAATGGATGAAGAACAGAAAAGCTGCAGTTGACAGTTCCATCTGCAGTTCCTCATTGTCACTGTGCACCGAGCACTTCTAATTAGACAGCACTCTGGCAACAAACTGAGCTGCTCAAGTAGCAGCCTTGGGTGCCTGAGTTCTTCCCTCTGGATGTACCAAGGTTTCTGCAAGTCCTTCTGTTTCCTCCTTCTACTCTTCACCTTTCATTTCTTGTGTTATTCTGAAACTCAGCTTCTGTCATCACAGTGGGTTTGGGTTTTGTTTTTTGGTAGGTTTGGGTTTTTTTTAACCAAAGCATGATATCAAGGCAACAGACACCTCTTTCCATCCAGATTTTCCTTTTTGTCTCTGAGCAATCTTGAAAACCTTCAAGAAGCCATCCAGCCAACCTCTCCCTGGAGTGTTTAAACTGAGTCTCAAATAATAAGTGACAGTAGATGTGGCCTGGTAGGGTCTACAAGATGCATCCTACAGACCAAATCAGAGTGCATTTCAATATCTTTGCATAAGAACAGTCTCTCCTCAGTCATTCTAGAAACCAAAGCAATAAACCCCTTCAAAACCCAAAATTGTGGAAATCTGCCAGCATGTGCTTTGTCTTCCAACCAATTCACAGGACCTAGAAGCTCCTAGAGTGACCACTTCATATCCAGCCACGGGCTTCACCTTTTTCTCTTACAGAAATACTAAACTGGGTGAAAAGAAAGTGGATGAGATAGATCCCTCAACATCTTCTCCATAGCACCAGCCCACAGCATTTTTTTGAATTTAATACTCAAAGTCTTGCCCACTTGCCTGCACAGCAGTTGCATCTGTTCTGTACTCTGTTATTCAGATTCATTCTTGGCTGACGAGGGACCACCAGGTCTGCCAAGTCCAGCATTATACTGTTTTTATTTCTCCTCTGGCAGGGAAAGCTCTCTTCCCTTCTGGTTCATCTCTATAACCCTGTAGCTGTGTCCTGGTTCTCTTTTAAGAGCAGCAGTAGTAATTCATCTAAATGTATTAGGAAGTGTCAGAACCTGAGCGTGATGTAAATGGTATGGAATAAGGGTTGGATATTGTCCTGGTGCGAGCTGGGCCAGAGCTGGTTCTGTTCAGCAGCTGGAACAGCGCTGGGGGTTGGGTTCAGCTGGGATTTGTCAGGAGAGAAACGCTGAGAACATCCCCATGTTGCATTTGTGTCCCTGGCACTGAAGGACTTTGTGTTTGTCCGTCTGCAAGCGCAAGATCTCAGGGGGGAGGAATATTGCCATGGATCAGCTCCATGGGCATTGGGCTCTGCCAAGGGGCTGTTCCATCTCCTGTCCCCCATGGGCAGGAGATCCATGAGGGGCTCTTCCTCTCTTGCTCTCTCTGGCTTTGGCTCGGGCTCTGGCTCTCCCAGGATTGCGGTTTCGGGTCGGGATTGTGGCTCCTGCGGGATCGTGATCTGGGAACGGGCCGGGCTTGGTGGGCGGGTGGTGAACAATGGCACTGGGTGTCACTCATCTGCATATTTTATTACTATTATACTATTTTTATATCATTATTATTATGAGTTTTATTTTCTTTCCATGATTAAATGTTTCTTCTCTCCCCCTACGAGTCTCCTTCCCCTCGCGCCCCAATTCTCTCCCCTATCCCCTGGGTGGGGGCAGTGAGCGAGTGGCTGGGTTCAGCTGCCAGCCCAGTGCCAGCCCAGTGAAACCACCACAAACAGTTTGGTCCACTGCTGAGATACAGAAACTTTCTCATTCTGAAAGGAGATCTGCACATTTTGCTCAGAATCAAAAAGTCAGTGTAACATAAAAAAAAATAAATAACTCTGCACAGAGCTCCCATCACCTGCATTAGCAGCAAATAATATTATTGGATGTTTTCACATAAGAGAGCTCTCTCCAGCAGACAACACCCCACGGAGCCAGCAGGCAGGGTGCCCCTTGTTTGGGTCATAAGGAGAACATTAACAAATAGCATAACGACATAAACATTCACAGAGCTTTTAGGGAGAAAGTACCAATGTTGACCACTCTCAAAATTCATATTTATTAAAGAGGGTATTTAGGACTCTCAAAGATAATTTTGACAAAATTATGCTGCCTGCATGTTCTCTTTAATGACCTTCCTATCCAAAGGCAGATCTGAAATACAGCCTTCCTAAAAAAAAAATTATATATATATTCTCCACATTTTACCAACAGTTCATTTTGCTTCTGTCAACATGGTTCTAACTGAAAGTTTTTGAAAACCTTAACTTTCAGTAACTATCAGAACAATAAAGTTGTCAAGCATCTTCTACCAGAGCATCTCCAAACTTTTTAATATCAAATAATTATTTGGCACTTACAAGACCAGATGCATTCACATTTTCAATTTAAATGCAAATACTGTGGAGAGATGTCAGGTTTTCTCTCTATTTTTATAAATGCTTCTAATTTTTAAAAGAAAAAGATTTATTATTCTGGAGATGCCACGTGGCAGGTGTCTGTTTTTACGTGTGCTCTGGTTAATTAGCTCCTATTTCTTTCCAAACCCTACTTTTCTTTTGAAGGAAGAGGAGGTGTACACTCTGTAATGAAGAAGATTTCAGTTTACAAGTTCCTCAGTGTATGATCCATTAAATAGATGAAGCTGAGATCAAAGTATGTGAAGCACAGCATGGTTTCTCTTTTAGCTGCTTTTAGAAGTCAATATTCAAGAGAAATAAGCATCATGAGAAGAATCACACAGAATCCCAGAATTGCCATGAATGGAAAAGCCCTTTAAACTCATCGAGTCCCATCACGAACCCAACACTGACCAGTCCCCTATGACTAACCCATGTCCCTCAGCACTGTGTCTACACGACTCTTCAATCCCTCCAGGGATGGGGACTCCACCACTGCCCTGGGCAACCCCTTCCAATGCCTCAGAACCCTTGCAGCAAAGAAATTCTTCCTCACATCCCATCTCAACTGCCCTGGCCACAACTGGAGCCCATTTCCTCTTGAGACAATGGGCTGAGAGCTGTGGGCTCAGGGCTGCCCCATCTCACAGACTGTCCATCGCCCAGGCCAAGGGGAATTTCACAACCCTCACCATAAACCAGACAAGAATTGGGATATAAATTAAACAATTCAGAGAAGCTGACACAATCCCTGCTGGGCTATGCACTTGCCAAACAAATTATAAATCCTCTGAACATTACAGCTGGATGTTTTCCAGGGCCAGTGCCTTTATAAAGTCTAATTCTTGTGCCAAAGCTGTCAAAAAAAATAAGGAAAAAAAAAAAAAGGAAAAAAAAATCCAAAAACAAAAACAAAAAAACCACCAAAAAAAATAAATCAAGCCAGCCCATTCTGATTCAGCCTTGAAGCCTTGATGCTTTTTTTTTCCTGGATGCCCAAAAGTAATACATCACAAATCTTAACTCTTCTCTTTGCCCACACACTGCAAATGAAACTCAGCACATAGCACTTGCCTTTCTTCTAAAACCCAGAGCAAATCCCCAGTTCCCAAGGTTTCCACACAGGATTGTCCCCATCTCTTGCTTCTTGTGTGGCTCAGGAGCTTTATTCGACTGCAGGATTTTGTTAAAGCCTGGATTTGTTCCAACATGGGATTCATTTCCCTTCAATATTTTGTTTTTATTCCATAGTTCAATGCCTCAAAAATTAATTGGGATCCTATAAAACTTTCCAGAATGATTTGGCAAACTGGGCAGAGACCTACCAATCTCATTCACAGTTGCCTGATGCAACACAAGTAAGTAGCTTTAAAACACATTTCAAGGTCATCAAAGTATCTGGGTAATATCAGAATAAAAACATTTTGCACTGTTATTTTTCCCCTCTTCCTCTCTTTTCAGGATGAGACAAAACTTTGGCAGAAAAAAAAATTCTGAAGTTTTTCAAAGATATAATGATGTTAAGACCACACAGACCTCATCGTGTATTAATCAGCCAGGATCTAATAGAACATTAAACTATGACAACACACAAAAAAATGTATCATGTATTAATAGTTAATAATTGCATTAGTAGTTAACAATTGCTAGCCAACCAGCAGTGAGGGCAACTGTTTTTCCTTGCCCCTGTGTCCTGGTTTTTAGCTGAAACTATCACACCCTGGTGAAGAAAGAAGGTGGTTACTCGAGACTCCACACCCTCCCTGGGCAGCCTGTCCCAGGGCTCTGTCACCCTCGCTGGAAAGAAGTTTCTTCTCAAGTTGAAGCAGAACCTCCTGTGTTCCAGCTCACCCCCATTGCCCCTTGTCCTACCATTGAGCATCACTGAGAAGAGCCTGGCTCCATCCTCCTGACATTCGCCCTTTACATATTTATAAACATTAATGAGGTCTCCCCTCAGTCTCCTCTTCTCCAAACTAAAGAGCCCCAGCTCCCTCAGCCTTTCCTCAGCAGGGAGATGCTCCACTCCCTTCATCATCTTGGTGGCTCTGTGCTGGACTCTCTCCAGCAGTTCCCTGTCCTTCCTGAACTGTGGGGCCCAGAACTGGACACAATATTCCAGATGTGGCCTCACCAGGGCAGAGTAGAGGGGGAGGAGAACCTCTCTTGACCTACTAACCACACCCCTTCTAATGCACCCCAGGATGCCATTGGCCTTCCTGGCCACGAGGGCACAGTACTGGCTCATGGTGGAGTCTCCTTCTCTGGAGACATTCAAGACCCACCTGGATGCCTTCCTGTGTGATCTCATTTAGGTTCCTGCTCTGGCAGGGGGATTGGATTGGATGATCTTTTGAGGTCCCTTCCAATCCCCAACATCCTGTGATTCTGTGAGAGAGATCAAACGAATATTACCTCTTCCCTTCTTTATAGATGTATGGTGCCCAACAGGCACCCCGGGGTATTTGGCAAAGCAACAAACTTATTTAAAAATATAATTCCTTTATACAAAAAAATTTCTGAGAAGTCCTAATGAAAGGGCAGAAGAATCAATAAACCATCTCCATTTTTATATGGAACAGTTTTATGAACTTATCCGCGATACAGCCCAGTCTGGGAGTAGAGCACACATGCCTGAGACTGCTATTGCAGGTAATAAAAAGAAATGGACTTACTAAACTCTGAAGCTCAACTTTTTTACACATTCATTCTCAGAGCTGTAAACTTTTAGGATAGCACACTGGTAAGTTATGACTGCAGCGATGCGCTGGATGAGCCAGAAGATCAGGTTTTCTAAGCTAAAATCTTGTCTCATTGAAATCCCACTCACAGGGTGCATCTCCTGGTGGGAGAATCAGAATGGGTTGGCTTTTTGAGGGGTTTTTATTTGGACTAAACTGTACTCATGCTTAAAAAGTTGGAGGAGGTCCCACAGAGATGTCTGCTCCCGTGGGCGAGCTGGGAGGGCTGGTGTGGGTTGTCCAGCCTTCAATTTACACAGCTCACCTTCATCCTCATCCAGCACGGGGGTCTCTCCCAAAGCCCACTTGGAAACATTTTTGAAAGGTCCATTTAAACCCCACACTGGAGGAAGACAGTTTGTCTTGTCCAACAAGAGACAGTAGAAACTAAGCAAGGTGATGAGTGCTGTTAAAACAAAGAGGTAAGTAATTTGTTCAAGTTTATGATAAAAAAACATTGGGATAACACAAGAGGGATGAGAGGGAGAGGCCCTGGCAGGGTGAAGGTGCCTGAATGCCACAGCATCAGCAAAGGCAAAGCCAAGCCCTCCATCCTGGCATAGTGATTGCAGAGCTTGCCTGATGCCACTCCACAGCTAAGCTGCTTTCAAGGGATGGCAAACCCACCACAGGAAGGTTATGATGGCAACAAGGGAGGATCTCAATGTCAGAGTAGTGAGATATGGGAAGAAACTCCTGGGAAGAGCTGGGAAGGTGTTAGTAGAAAGCTACTGAAATTGCAGGTGGAGTTGGTCATTTTACCAAAAAAAGATGATACGAGGAGAGAAGAAGGGAGAAGAAGGGAGAAGAAGGGAGAAGAAGGGAGAAGAAGGGAGAAGAAGGGAGAAGAAGGGAGAAGAAGGGAGAAGAAGGGAGAAGAAGGGAGAAGAAGGGAGAAGAAGGGAGAAGAAGGGAGAAGAAGGGAGAAGAAGGGAGAAGAAGGGAGAAGAAGGGAGAAGAAGGGAGAAGAAGGGAGAAGAAGGGAGAAGAAGGGAGAAGAAGGGAGAAGAAGGGAGAAGAAGGGAGAAGAAGGGAGAAGAAGGGAGAAGAAGGGAGAAGAAGGGAGAAGAAGGGAGAAGAAGGGAGAAGAAGGGAGAAGAAGGGAGAAGAAGGGAGAAGAAGGGAGAAGAAGGGAGAAGAAGGGAGAAGGGAGAAGAAAGAAGGGAGAAGAAAGAAGGGAGAAGAAAGAAGGGAGAAGAAAGAAGGGAGAAGAAAGAAGGGAGAAGAAAGAAGGGAGAAGAAAGAAGGGAGAAGAAGGGAGAAGAAGGGATGGATGCCTGGGATAAAGACAGCTGGATTCAATGACCGAGGAAGGCCCTTCCAGTCCTATTCCAGAATATGAATTTCAAAATCCAGGCACTTTGAATCATTAAGGTTGGAAAAGACCTCCAAGATAATCAAGTCCAATCATCATGAAATCACTCTTGCTTTCTAGTCTGCCCCAAGGAAAGCACAACCATCAATGGACACTGAAAGCCAGCACAGGGGCTGATGAATTTCCACCCTACTGAAGCATCCCAGGGAGCTCGTCTCTGCCAGCCTCCCACAGCACCACACACAGCAAAGCTCCACGTGCCTGCACAGTCCCTCATTAGGAAGTGAACCATATAATAGAATCATAGAATTGTAGTGGTTGGAAAAGACCTTTAAGATCATTGAGTCCAATCATAAACCCAACACTGCCAATCCCACCTCTAACCCATGTCCCTCAGCACTAGAGGTGGTTGTCACTTCTGTAATGCCCGTTTTATGTGTAGGGATATTTGCCAAGGCCTTGGGCTTTCTCCAGCCATGAAATAAGCACTGGGATAATCAGTCTACTGTGAGACTTTCCCAGAATACAGAGAGACAGAAAGAAGGAGGGCAAAAAAAAAAGGTCCTCCTGCTACTTGCATGGAAAACTCAACATTTTAGACTTGGCATGCTGGAGTCAGCATCTCCAACCAGCACAACCACCAGCTAACAATGGTGTGTGTCAGATGGACACATTGCTCGGCCACTGGCCAACATCCAGCAGATGTAAAACCACCAGGTGACAACTGTCACAGGTGCTGCCAAAACCCAATTTCCACCTTTTGGATAAAACCTGTGAGCCCTGCCTCTGTTCTGGCACTCAACACCAGCCCGTGAGGACCTTGCTCACATTTCAATTAACAGCATCTGAGAATCTTCGAGGGGTGACAGCAGAGGTGCTGGTGTACAACCAGACAGACTTATTTTTGTCCTTTACTTCATGCAACCACTCTAAGCCAACATGGGAAATGACTAAGAAAAAAGCTCCGGGATAAACAGAGCTGTTGCAGGAAGGCAGGAGGGCAAGCAGGTGTGCGAGGATGGACATCAGAAATACCAGATTAGAGGATTATTTTATATTATTTTTTAAATCTATTATCTAAACAAGAAAAAAATAATCATTTATTTAACAATATTTTTTTTTAACCTTCTTTTTTAGCAGTGACTACTATACAGTTCACGAACACTTTTTAAAGACACAATGAAGCAGCTACTTCCAGCAATCTCGGCCTTAAAATGCATTTCCCCAGAGTGCATTTTGTTCAGCAAAAGCTTTTGTGCTGATGTTGAGCGGAGGTCATTTAAAATTATTCTTTTATATTTAAACTGACAGGGAATCCCACCCCTTTGAAAAATTAACTCCAGACACTGTGCTTCTGCTTCACAGAAGGGAAAAAGTCACACAGCAGGAGTCAATTGGCACTAAAAAAAGACCTATTGCAATGTCAGTGAAAGAGGTGAAGGGATCAAAGAGCAACGGAGCTGGGGAAGGGTCTGGAGCACAAGTGTGCTGAGTTCCCTTGTGGCTGAGGTAACTGGGGGTGTTGAGCCTGGAGAAAAGGAGGCTGAGGGGAGACCTTGTGGCTCTGTGCAAGTCCCTTGGAGGAGGGTGGAGAGAGGTGGGGGTGGGTCTGTTCAACCAAGGACCAAGCAACAGGACAAGAGGAAATGGGCTCCAGTTGTGGCCAGGGCAGTTGAGATGGGATGTGAGGAAGAATTTCTTTGCTGCAAGGGTTCTGAGGCATTGGAAGGGGTTGCCCAGGGCAGTGGTGGAGTCCCCATCCCTGGAGGGATTGAAGAGTCGTGTAGACACAGTGCTGAGGGACATGGGTTAGTCATAGGGGACTGGTCAGTGTTGGGTTCATGGTTGGACTCGATGAGCTTAAAGGGCTTTTCCATTCATAGCAATTCTGGGATTCTGTGGTCTCAGCAAAACTTCTACTCCCATCATCTGACAGTGGAAATGGGAAGGCACTGACACAACAGCTCAGCAGACCAGTGACAAAGGGAGCAGAGTTTATGGTTTATGACATGCTTAAGAAAGTGGCATCTTTAAAAGTCGTTGCTTTATCTCTAATTATTAATTTATCTACTTAAGGAGGCAGTGAATGAGGGAGTCTCATCCTTTACCAGCTGTGTGCAATGCTGGTTGCTTTGCAAGTGATTCCTGTTCATCCAAACCGATGAGCAAGCAACCAGCTTGTTTTTTTGTTGGAAGGATTTACAATTCTTTTTAAATTATACAGGCCAAAATAGGGAGAAGAAAAAAAAAATTAAAATAAAATAAAATAAA
>NW_010335427.1:0-10145 GCF_000700745.2 Antrostomus carolinensis
TCTATGATTCTATGATTTTATTTACCCCTACTGCCCACACTACAAGCTCCCAATCTTAAGGGCAATGAGAGAAAAATAAATCTTTTGAATTCACACATTTCTTGCATATTGACTCTGATCTTTTAGACAGGTTTCCTCCCCTTCCCAAGGTACAGGTATGTTGCTCAGAGGGATATTCAACCCATTCAAAGGTGTACACACCAAAAGCCAGATGGGAATGAGTGTAAAGCTTTTCCTATGCACACTTTTAGAACTACCACACACATCATCTTACCCTTTTCCTCTGAGCTGGATAAATAGTATCTTGGGAAGTTTCTCTTCCCATCTGAGAACTGAAAATTTTGACTGTAGTTACCCAAGAGAAGTATCCAAGTTTGGAAATTGGACGTCCACCAGAGGACTAGAGGATATATAAATCAAAACATCAGTCCTAAAATGTAAAAGCTACCTTCTAATGCAATATGCCAAAAATAAAATGTGAGTTCCTCTAAGACAGTCTGCAACAGGCAATTATCTAAAAAACAATTTTTCACAAAGTTCTGCACATTCTTGCTGACTAACAACTCTGCTGCCAAGACAGGAGACTGTCGGATGATTTTTATTTTTATTTTAGTTAGTTCCAAGAATATTATCCAAAATACTGACTTATAGAAAGGGTTACTTTCAACTTCATTTAGTCCTTAGACCTTATGATTCTTTACCTCCGGCTGATAATCACAGAATGGTTTGGGTTGGAAGGGACCTTAAAGCTCATCCAGTTCCAACCCCCCTGCCAGCAGCAGGGACACCTTCCACTAGACCAGGTTACTCAAAGCCTCATCCAACCTGGCCTTCAACACTTCCAGGGAGGAGCAGCCACAACTTCCTTGGGCAACCTGTTCCAGTGTCTGACCACCCTCACAGTGAAGAACTTCTTCCTAATATCTCATCTAAACCTCCCCTCTTTCAGCTTAAACCCATTTCCCCTTGTTTTGTCATTAACTGCCCTTAGGAAAAGTCCTTCCCCAGCTTTCTTGTAGCCCCTTCAGGTACTGGGAGGCCGCTATAAGATCTCCCCGGAGCCTTCTCTTCTCCAGGCTGAACAGCCCCTGTATTGGCACAGGTATCTATTATATCAATCTCTGTCCCCATCCACACAAGGACAGTATTTGTTAAACCAGTTTAACTCCTGTTTAAATACGACTTACCATTGAAAACACAGCTCAATTCCCATCAGTGAGGTTAGTCACATCATTTAAAGAACTCCTGGAAGACATTCAAAACTTACTGCAAGAAGACTGATGCAAGATCCTCTAGAGAACAAAACAGGACAGCAGTCTGAGGGCATCTGGAGATCATGGACTACATCTCTCCTTCCATTTCCACCTTTCTAAACAAGTATCTAAACCATTTGTTTTAGGATGGGGGTGCATGTTCCCTGCAGACATTCACTTTGAGTTCTCTCTCATCTAGTAGCCAAAATAGATGGAACTTCCTAGATTCATTTGTATTTTAAAAATCTGATGCCAGGAAGGTCAATGGTCTCCTGGGTTGTATTAGGAAGAGTGTTGCCAGCAGGTCAAGGGAGGTTCTCCTCCCCCTCTACTAAGCCCTGGTGAGGCCACATCTGGAGTTTTGTGTCCAGTTCTGGACTCTCCAGTACAGGAAGGACATATAATTCCTGAAGTGTGTCCAGCAAAGGGCGACTGAGATGAATAAAGGACTGGAGCATCTTTCATATGAGGAAAGGCTGAGGGAGCTGGGCCTGTCCAGCCTGGAGAAAAGACAACTCAGAGGGGATCTGATCAATGTTTATAAATATCTAAAGGGAGAGTGTCTAGAGGACGGGGACAGACTCTTCTCATTGGCACCCAACAACAGCGCGAGAGGCAACAGGCATGAACTGCAGCACAGGAAGTTCCACCTGAACATAAGGAAGAACTTCTGTACTTTGAGGTGACTGAGCCCTGGGACAGGCTGCCCAGAGAGGGTGTGGAATCTCCCTCCCTGGAGATACTCAAAAACCATCTGGACAAAATCCTGGTGCTCTAGGAGTCCCTGCTTGAGCAGGGGGGTTGGACTAGATGAGCTTCAGAGGTCCCTTCCAACCTCAACTGTTCTGTGATTCTGTGTGAGTATCGTGACAGACCGCACACGCTATGACAACACTGGTGCTACGATGCCACTCATTTGGAAAGCTCATAAGAACCTTTCAGACCTTAGCAAGCAAACAAATGGGAGAAGTTATGACCCATCGTTACCCAAGCCTCAAACTCAGGCCTCTCCACTCTAGGAAATTACAATATTGTCTTATTTAAACTGAGATAATTTCCTCCCTCATCTCTTCACAGTAACATAAAGATGCTTTTATTGCTATTCACACAGAAAGGGGAGAACAAGTATCCTGAAGTAAGTAATCCCTCACCCTGTCAACACTGTCCTCTCTGCAGGATTGCTACTACAGCAGAAATCATCCTTCACCTCCATCAACATGTAGCTTTCGAACACAGGCCACCAACTCTATTCCAACATCCAAAGAGGATGGTTTTACCCTGTTCTCTCTTGTTGGCATTGGGGCGCTTGGACTACAGGTAATGAGCTCTACAAGAGAAGTCTGATGCACACAGTGAATAACCTGGAGGAGGAGCGGGTCCTGATCTCTTCTCTCTGGCCACCAACGAATGCCAGGAGCAGAGGGAATGGCAGGAAGATGTGGCAGGGGAGGGTGAGGTTGGCCATGAGGAAAAGGTTCTTCAGGCACCCAGAGGGTGGTGGAGCACTGGAACAGGCTCCCCAGGGAGGTGCTGATGGCACCAAGCCTGACAAGATTCCAGCAGCATTTGGCCAAGGTCCTCAGGGACATGGTGTGAATGTTGGGATTGTCCTGTGCAGGGACAGGAGTTGGACTCCAGCATCCTGGTGGGTCCTTCCAACTCACAACATTTGATGATTCTATGATGATTCACAATATTCTGTGATTCCATGATTGGAAAGGGTTAATGACTAGGAAATGTTGGTTGATTCCCTGCAGTTCTAACCAAGGATTTGCACTAACAGAACCATTTAAGGATTTGAAAAAAGGAAGTAGGATAACTTTGATAGTCTCTTCTTTTTTTTCTTTCAGACTTTCTATAGAATCCAAACCAGAAAGTAAAACATCTTAGTCATCGTCCCACTGTCCTTATATTCACAGTAGCATTTGCTCTTCTTTAAGCTCCAGACCTTAGAGTCAAATTACAGAAAGAAAAGTGGAAAAAAGAAAAGTTGAGAAATGTAAAGTGAATAAACACATCTTATACCTTAAGACAGAACCAACCCCTTCACTTCACCAAACCCTGATTAATAACAATTTTTTTTGTATATTTGATGCTGTAAATAACAAACACCAGTTCATTTCAAAAGACTGTTCACACCTAATACTTGGGAATATAACATTCTTAGCAAAAAAGCAAACAGGATTGATCTTAAACACTCGCTTAACTTGTAAAAGGGAGTTTGGAGCCACTCTTACCTGTGACTGAGACTGATCAGTCAAGGAGCAGCAAGTGGCCGTGTTGGGAAGAGTTGTACAGCAGATGTGCTGCAGAAATGGGGTCAAGTAAAGTACCTTTATGGGGAAACTGGTAACAGAGAGAGATCTGGGCAGGGGCAGAGAATCACAGAATCATAAAACCGTTACGGTTGGAAAAGACCTCATCCAGTTCAACCATCAATGCAACACCACCATGTCCCTAACCCATGTCCCTCAGAACTATGTCTACATGACTCTTCAATCCCTCCAGGGATGGGGACTCCACCACTGCCCTGGGCAACCCCTTCCAATGCCTCAGAACCCTTGCAGCAAAGAAATTCTTCCTCACATCCCATCTCAACTGCCCTGGCCACAACTGGAGCCCATTTCCTCTTGTCCTGTCCCTTGGGCCTTGGTTGAACAGACCCACCCCTACCTCTCTCCACCCTCCTCCAAGGGACTTGCACAGAGACACAAGGTCTCCCCTCAGCCTCCTTTTCTCCAGGCTCAACACCCCCAGTTCCCTCAGCCACAAGGGAACTCAGCACACTTGTGCTCCAGACCCTTCCCCAGCTCCGTTCCCTTCTCTGGACACGCTCCAGCACCTCCATGTCCTTCTTGGACTCAGGGACCCAACACTGAACCCAGCACTCCAGCTGCAGCCTCACCAGTGCCCAGTGCAGGGGGAAGAGAACTTCCCTGCTCCTACTGGCCACACTGGTGCTGATCCAGGCCAGGATGCTGTTGGGCTTTCTTGGCCACCTGGGCACTCTGATGACTCAGGTTTATCCACTGTCAACCAACAAGTTGACCAAGGGTCAACCAACCCCCCAAGTAAAGGGACGCTTGATTATAATATAATATAATGTAATATAATATAATAATAATATAATATATGAAGCTAAAGCCCTGCGTGTGGTTTCTGCCACTTCTTCAGCTGCAAGATAAAGGCTGAGTTTCTGCAAGTAGTGTTTTTCCTGTAATCAGAGACTGGCTACTGGGCTAGTCTGACCGTCAGTCTGACCCTGCAGGGATATTATGTTCTTAAATGGCCTGGACACAATTTATGTCCAGCCTTTCCACAAGCCAGAGCGCGTGAATATATTGTAAAACATGGTACATCAGAAAAGAACTCGCTTTACACCCGCAAGGAGAAAACTGACACCATAAGTCAACATCCAGTTGGCTGCAGGAGAAGGGGGAACGACACACACACACGCATATAAATGGATTAGATCACAGCTTCCCAGTTGCTCTAAAGCAAGCTGGTAAGATTTACCTTTAATATGCTTAAAATGTTTGTATTTTTTGAAATATAAGACGTGAAAGTGCCTCATTTTTCACGAGCTGAAGTCAAACTTGAAATAAAATAAAAAAAACCCCAGTCTGAAGTAGTTTAAAAGACTGCAAAACTCACCATGATTTCCAGTCAGCATTACAGAGACTTGCAGAGTAACACTGTGTACCCATTAACTCCAAGTCCACAATTTGGCCAGAATTTGTTTTGCTGCATTACAGCCAAATCACTTTTTGTGTCTGTCTTCCTCCTACGTGGGATTGCCTTAGCAGAACAGGATGCCAATACTGAAAGCACTGACTGTCTCCGACTTTACCATCTTTGATTAAGAAGGCTCTTTTATTGCAGGATCACTTAGACTTTACAGATAACTGTTGCTGCATTGAGATGAAGTTACTGGCAGGAAAAACCTCCAGCAACTCAGGGAAGAGCAACCAGAATATTAAGCCACCTCAAGTGAGCTATTCTAGAAGTCAAATACAGTTAGAAATTATTTCCTAATACTACAGTTAGGAAATATTCTACAGTTAGAAAATATTTTCCTAATTTTCAACCTTTTGCTGAAAATTAGGTTGACTATTTCTTGTACAGCAGACACAGAAAACAGCGTATTCCTCATTTCCTTACGAGAAACTTTCACATCAGGTTTGAACAACTCTTAGCAAGCGGGTGGGTTACTGAAGGTTTCACTTCAGATGTTCTTGCCTTTTCCTTCCACTGTAAAAATCATAGAATCATAGAATAGTTTGGTTGGAAAAGACCGTTATGATCATCTAGTCCAACTGTAAACCCAGCATTGCCAAGTTCACCACTAAAGCCTGTCCCCAAGTACCACATCTACACGTCCTTTAAATCCCTCCAGGGATGGGGACTCCACCACTGCCCTGGACAGCCTGTTCCAGTGCTTGACAACCCTTTCAGTGAAGAATTTTTTCCTAAATCCTCTTCTCAACTCACCTCTCCATCCTTTTACTGCTGCATTTTCAGCTTCTACTTTAACTTCACAACATCTTGTTTCCAGTCCTGTTCCTACCCCACATTCCCACCCCATTTTTCTTTGCCTGCCCAACTTAGCAAGAGAAAATCTGGTTAGACACTGCTTCGATGTTGATCAGTTCACAGTAATCAAAGGCTGCAGATCTGTATGCCTACTCCTATGACCACATTTTTCAGGGACAAGATATAGAACAGTATCAAGAATCAAGTTTTTCACACCAATGGGCAAGAGATCCTCATACTTTATCAAGGCTGGCACGTACCCTGAAGGAAATCCTTTCCATTTCATTTTACATCCAGCAGCCTCTGTATTACGCATATGGGTAAACAGTGACTACTTCTCTTTACCCTTCAATATTTCTATTGTCTCACCTTTTTATTTCTAAATGGATGTTCCAATATATATAAACCAGCTCAGTATCCCAGAATTGCCTTGATTGGAAAAGACCTTTAAGATCATGGAGTCCAACCATGAACCCAACACTGACAAGTCCCCGACTAACCCATGTCCCTCAGCACTATGTCTACACAACTCTTCAATAAAAGCTGCATCAGACCCCAACTTATGCTTTGTATTCAGACAGATGCAAAGGTTTTTTGAGGCTGAGAATTAAAAATCTCATCTAGGATGTGGGACATAAGCACCCAAGGATGTCACAATAGACATTTCTACTTTATCAGAAGGTCATAGGTACCATTACTTCCTCCTTCATCTAAAGGGGGTTTATTTTTCCCCCCCCATCAGAAAAAAAGCAAGTTATTTTCTAACTTACTAAACAGAGCTTAGAAATCTGAAAGAGCCTGGGAAAGGTATTGCTTTGTCATTTCCAGCAGCAGTCACTTGAATGATGAAAGGTGAAGCCATTTCTCACAGCATCACCAAGGAACACAAACGGCAGCAAACGAATGACCTGACAATAGAGAATTCGAGTGAAACCGAGAGTGACAAAATGTTGGGACTTCACTTTTCGCCCTGATTTACAGTACAGCACATTCAACAACACGGTGCTGGCAAATCAACATGGTGAGGCATTTGTTTTAAGGCCATACAAAAGTAAAAAAATACGTACTGAGGAATTAATTATCTTTTTTTCTGAGACAGAGAGAGGCCCTGCAGCATCTTCTAGTCAAACACAGAGACAGCTTTCAGCCCAGTACAAGCACTCTGCTGTCAAGAAGCATCAGAGGTTTGATACCGTTGAGGAAAATGGGAAGATATCATCAGCTTCACCCAAAACTGTTGCCTTTCTTCCTAACTCTGTAACTACTTACACAGTGCCCGAGAATACTCTGGAGCAATAAGCAAATAGTTAATTACCAAAGGATTTAGAATCATAGAATGGTTTGGATTGGAAGGGACCTTAAAGATCATCCAGTTCCAACCCCCCTGCCAGCAGCAGGGACACCTTCCACTAGACCACGTTGCTCAAAGCCTCATCCAGCCTGGCCTTCAACACTTCCAGGGAGGGGGCAGCCACAACTTCCTTGGGCAACCTGTTCCAGTGTCTCACCACCCTCACAGTGAAGAACTTCTTCCTAATATCTCATCTAAACCTCCCCTCTTTCAGCTTAAACCCATTTCCCCTTGTTCTGTCATTAACTGCCCTTAGGAAAAGTCCTTCCCCAGCTTTCTTGTAGCCCCTTCAGGTACTGGGAGGCCGCTATAAGATCTCCCCGGAGCCTTCTCTTCTCCAGGCTGAACAGCCCCAACTCTCTCAGCCTGTCCTCACAGCAGAGCTGCTCCAGCCCTCGGATCATCCTGGTGGCCTCCTCTGGACTTGTTCTAACTGCTCCAGGTCTCTCTTGTGTTGGGGGCTCCAGAACTGGACGTAGTATTCCACGTGGGCCCTTACAACAGCGGAGAAGGTGCTCTAAGGTGCTCTTTACAGTTGAACTATCATCATCCTATCAATTTTAATAAAGTAAATGTAATAGAAAAATCTAAACAGACCAGTATCTCTTGTCTATTCTTATTCAATCTTCATTATAACTGCTCTACAGCTTCAAAAAGTCTTGTGGTCTAGGAATAAAAAAATTAAAATGTGAAAGATTTTTGGTTTTAATCACAGGAAAACAGAACTGCATCTGTCTGCCTGCCTCGTTAGCTCTGTGAATTTAAACAGTGACCAAACCACTTGAACTTGTCTGTGAGACAGACACACTCTAGGCTAAAAATAATAATTTTTAAAAATCTGCTGTTAAAGTCCTTCAGAGGAAAAAAAAAAAAATTCAATATTTATTGCATGCTGAAAACTAGCTTAGTACATTTTTTTCACCTTGATTACCAAACCTAGATTGCATTAACTATCAAAAACATGCTAGGAAAATATCTGTATTGATATTAGATTTCATAAGGGAAGGTTAAAACCAAAGACTTTTGAATTATATTTTTAATTGTCGTTTTTTAAAAAGTCTTATTAAAATTTTGATCAACTACTCCAAAGCATAAGCTTACTATAATGTTATTTAAATGACATGTAAAATATGTAGCAGCATTAGCTATTGCTCTTTTGGGGAGGTGAAATAAATCCAACTCTAAATAGATGAAAAGTCCAGCATAAGCAACTGGAAGGAGAGTCCCAAATGCTAAACCACTTTTGCACATATAAGGAATATTCTGTTCATTTTAGTTTATTAATCTAATTCAAATCAATGGCTTGTTCATTCAAAAGCTGAATAACCAATTGGGAGTTTAAAAACTTAAAAAAAAAAAGAAAACAAAATAAAACAGCAGGAAAGCTTGTTTTCCTCTTCTAATCTGTGAATAATAAAGAGGTAAGAGAATAAGATCTGCCAGCCCTCAAACCTTGAAGGACACGGTATCCAGAAACAGTTCAGTTCATTAACTGCAGATAATGCTTTCTTTGTTTAATGAATCAGTTTTAAAATGTAAAACATTCATGAGATGGTTTTTGTCATTTTTTTTAATTATTTTTTTTTAAAACTCGCTTTTTAAGATTGTTACATTTAAATACAGATCTCAAAACAGTGAGGTTTTGGGGTTTTGTTTTTTTTTCACATTCAGTTCCAATCCTCATCTCTACAGAGCTCATTGGCCATTTTTAGAAAATCTAAATGTTAAAGAATTTAAAGAAGGATTTGTTAAATTATGTACCAGCTTAAGGACATATTCCTGCCCCACTTACCCTACCAGTTAAGCATTTCCCCTTCTGCCCAAAGAAAGAAATTAAGAAATTAACTTAAGAGCTCTACTTGTTTGCAAATAAACATGCTTCAAACAGTTACCAGCCAATGAAAATCAACCTGTCTTTAGGAAAATAATGAAAGTACAATCCCAAAACAAGATTAAAATCAATGATTTAAATCAAAGCTTCCCTCTTGCTGATGGAAATCAAAGTGATTTAAATCACCAGTTTTGATCAATTCACTCATTTGCATAACCTTGATCGTTTATTCCTTAAAATGTCATCAAGGGGCCAAAGTCAGCTGGATATTTCTCGAAATCTCAATTCACCCAACACAGATAAGGCTTTTGTGTTCTTCTTTAAAAATTTATACAATTCTCTATCATCAACTAATACATTTCCATTACTGATGTCTAATAATATTTGGGGATGTTGAAGTGATTTAAAAGATCAACAAACACACATTCCGCAGTCATCCCAAGTAAACCCAGAAATATATTCCAGCTGCCAGGGGCTCTGTAGATGTCCTCACTATCACCAAATAAGCAAACATGCTGATGGGACAAACAAGTGTTTACAAGATCCCCTCAGCCCATCAATTCTCTTTAATACAGTTGGGTAGCTGGGGGCTATTGATCTACAGTGGGAAATTTTCACAGCCTGCTGTTTTCCTGCATTGATCATCGGACCAAAGCCAGGATTAACATCGCGCAGGAGCTCCTTCATTAAAGAAAAAACTGCCTTTTCTGAAGGTAACAAAAATGTTGACTAGAACCTACCAATCTGTGCACGTGAAAGCTGCATCTTCATTCCAGATCTCCCTTTGCTGTTCCCTATAGAAACTATTTCCAACGTCCTTAGGTCTTTCCCAGTTACCATCATTCTTGCTACTTTCCTTCACCTTCAGCCCAAGACTCTTCACCTGAACTTTCAGGTGATTCTGATATTGTCCAAATCCTTTTGTAAGCCACCCTTCAAAATACCAACCTCTTCTCCATGGTTCTACCTTCTTTCCTGCAGCCTCTAGTTCAAGGTACATCAAGGAAAGGACAAGGGGGCAACGGGTACAAACTGGAACAGTGGAAGTTCCAGACAAACTGAAGGAAAAACTTCCTTCCTGTGAGGGTGCCAGAGCCCTGGGACAGGCTGCCCAGAGAGGGTGTGGAGTCTCCATCTCTGGAGATGTTCAAACCCACCTGGACACTTTCCTGTGCAA
>NW_010335427.1:10192-21078 GCF_000700745.2 Antrostomus carolinensis
TGATCTCCTGAGGTCCCTTCCAACCCCACCAGTCTGTGATTCTGTGAAAGGAAATGCTGGAGAAACTGGAAGGAGGCGAGTGCACTAAGGTAACTCAGGATGTCAGGATCGTACAAATTAAAGTTAAACAATTATCAAGCATGTTGGGACAGCACAGGAATCTCCTGCTACTAATTCAGATGATGCTTTTCATGCACAACGCTTTAGGATATCTACAGCTCTCAAAATGAAGAATAAACATCGAGTGCTTTTACCTTTTTTATTGGTACATAAAAAAGCAAGGTTGTCTCAAGTACCAAGCAGGTTTTTTTAAATGCAAACATTTTAAGGCAATAGCACAAAGCTCATAACTGTATCACGGTCATTTTGATCCAAGAACAACACATTTTACAGTATTACAGTACTTGAAATATTAAGTAGTGCTACAATTTCTCATATAAAAAAAACAAGTTCTTGGTTAGAAAACACACGGCCCCGACTTCGTGAGCATTTCCACTCGGGAGATTCAAAGTGGATTTAGCAGGATTACGAGCACACTTCAGCACTTTCAGGATCAGAGCTTAAATGGTATCTCAAACACACACCCAAAAAAGAAAAATAAAAAAGAAAAAAGTGAAGGAATAAGGAATCTGTTCCTAAAAAACCACCAAGGTATCAATCCTAAGTAGCTTTATGCTTTTGACTTCAAACTAAGAGGGAAGGAATGAAAACCAAATACTCCACATTTTAGCAAGAGAGAGTTTTATCTAAATCCACATATTTATACACTATGCATTTATCACTAATTAGTAAATAAAATCAAACATGCAATAGGAAGAGACAGTATTTTTAGATGACGAAACTCAGATCCTACTGAAGGCATTTATTTGTTCCAAGACTGAACAAAAAGGACAAACTTTATAAATACTGAATCTGAATTATTATGCTGAGGCCTGAACTACTCTAGCTGAACAAACAAACAAAACTCCTACTTGCATGTAGCAAACCACCATTTTTCTCATTTTTGAAAAGCAGATGGAGTTTAGCTCATTTCAGGAGAGCAAACAGGCCAGATCTGAGGAATATGAAAAGTTAAGATCCCAAAAGGAGAGAAAAATCAGCATATAGACATCTCATGCCTCAAGATCTCCGAATTTCATTCCCCAGTACACTCAGAAAACCAGAGTTGCCATAAACTGATGCCCAGATTTGTTGCCCAACCTTTTTTTTTAACTCCTCATAATTAATTTTAACTACTGCACAGAAGTTGCATCTGTTGAGAATGCTCATTTTGCAAACAGAGCTCCTGCTCTAGCGACCACAGGACGACTTTCCCCTCTTGCCTTCAGCAGAGTTCAAACCATTTCTTATTCTTCTGGATGATAATTCCCATTTTAGTTTTTACAGACTCTCTCATCTGCTTTGTCAGTAAAAGGACACACTGCTGCCATCTTTAATGTCTCACGTGAGCTTGAGAGAAGGATTTAGTAGAAGTAGCTGGTCTATCTTTAACTTGCATTTAAAGTCTTTAAAAGTTAAAGGAGTACTATGAATGATGCCAGGGCGAGCATTATCTACAGAGATAAACAAGCTCAAAATAGCCAGCGGAGAGCCCCGGTACACAGCAAGTATCCTGCCGCCAACAGATCCTTCACCAGGAGCAATCTAAGCAGTTCCTTCCAACAATCTTACAGAGATTCATCCTAAAAACTTAGGGTCAGGTACAAGAAAAAAGCTAAACCAAAGCCTGGCATGTAAACAGCTGAAGGACTTCATGTAGGCATTATCTTCAGAGAAGAGCTCGCTCATAAGCACGTTACTTGTGGTCTCTTCTTTTCTGGGTCCACAGAATCACAGAACATTGGGAGTTGGAAGGACCCACAAGGATGATGGAGTCCAACTCCTGTCCCTGCACAGGACAATCCCAACATTCACACCATGTCCCTGAGGGTCTTGGCCAAAATGCTGCTGGAATCTTGTCAGGCTTGGTTCCATGAGTACTGGGGGCAGTTTGGGCACCACAGGAGAAAAAGGATCTAAAGCTGCTGGAGAGTGTCCAGAGGAGGGACACAACATTGGGGAAGGGTTTAGAGGGGAAGGGTGTGAGGCACTGAGTGCTGAAGGCACTTGGTTTGTTCAGCCTGGAGAAGAGGAGACTGAGAGGAGATCTCCTGGGGGTCTAGAACTTCCTCCCAAGGGGAAGAGGAGGGGCAGGCGCTGATCTCTTCTCTCTGGCCACCAACGAATGCCAGGAGCAGAGGAAATGGCACGAAGATGTGTCAGGGGAGGGTGAGGTTGGCCATGAGGAAAAGGTTCTTGAGGCAGAAGGCAGTGGAACACTGGAACAGGCTCCCCAGTGAATATTCACTCTCAGGTATGGGGTTTTTTCCCCCAAGAAAAAGTCCTTAGACCGGACTCAAAGCTGGATGATACTCTGAGCCTGAGTCTCTAACAGGGGACACCGCAGCTCCATAAATCTTTCCCTGGCCCTGGCCTCATCACCACTGAAAGGCTGATCACAGATGAACAGCCAAATTTAGGATATGAGGCCACAGAGCAAAACAGACACCGTGGTGCTGGGTGGGCTGTGTGCACAGGAGATCCCCAGCCAGGCAAAGAGAGACGGGTGGGAGCAGCTCTGTCCATCTTTTCTCCAGCTCCAGGATATTCCACAGGGCTGGGTCTGCCATTCCACGTGCCCTTGACTTCACAAACACAGCTGCAATACTCACGAGCAAAGGTGCATCTGCATCACTGCAGAGTCATGAAGATTAAAAATAAGAGCTTTACAATTACTTTCTCATTTAAAATAATTAAAATTAGAAAAATGTTTAAAGATGCATATTTTGCAAAAACAATTTCTAAGGGAAAAAGAGTACGTGAAATTCAAGGCAGTGAACTAGTGGAAATCACTTGGAAGTAGTCTCTGATTAAGTGCCACCTCATCTTTCCAGCAGTATCCTTGTCTGCAAGTACAAAAGAACAAACATTTTCTTTTTACTTTGCTTATTTACCTCAGTTCAATGACTTACTGCTTTCAAAGTTGAGAAATCAGCTGGGAATTCAGAAAGCAGGAAAAAAAAAAAACATTTTCTGGCTTTTAAATGAGGAATAAAAATAAGATAAGTTGATGAGCTCTGCCAGCTTTATGTTTTTGAAGGGCAAGATAACAAAAAATTAACTGAAATTTACCTTATCCAGACAAGACTCGCTGGATTTAATAAGTCTATTTCAAAAGAAAAAGTGTATTTTGACATAAGTGTAACACAGCTTTAACATCAAGCCAAACTGCACTTTCAACTGAATTCCAGCTTCTATCCAAATGCAGCTTGACACAATTTGTAAATAAGAATCACTTGGGAAATAAGCAGAGAATTAACTATTTCCTAATTCAGTATGTAATAAATGTATAGGATGGAATGTCATTGTTCAGGTTACTTCTTGACACCTCCTAGAAAGCGATGAGGTTATCAGCAGAACCTCAGAAATACCAGCACAGAACAAACCTGAAGATCAATTATTCAAAGCAAAGTGTCCTACCTGCTATTTAAACCATTTGGATTTCAATCGATGCACACGCTGCAGTGTCCACTCTGATGATCCACACCTACAACCAACCACCCTCTGAAGCTGTAGTTAGGCTCACACAGCGTCTATATTAGACATTTACTGGGGATAAGAGAACTTCTGGGATGTATCTAGTGGCCATCAAGATGGTGAAGGGAGTGGAGCATCTCCCTGCTGAGGAAAGGCTGAGGGAGCTGGGGCTCTTTAGCTTGGAGAAGAGGAGACTGAGGAGTGACCTCATTAATGTTTATAAATATGTTAAGGGTGAATGTCAGGAGGATGGAGCCAGGCTCTTCTCAGTGATGCCCAATGGTAGGACAAGGGGCAATGGGTGTGAGCTGGAACACAGGAGGTTCTGCTTCAACTTGAGAAGAAACTTCTTTCCAGTGAGGGTGACAGAGCCCTGGGACAGGCTGCCCAGGGAGGGTGTGGAGTCTCCTTCTCTGGAGACATTCAAAACCCGCCTGGATGCCTTCCTGTGTGATCTCATTTAGGTTCCTGCTCTGGCAGGGGGGTTGGACTGGATGATCTTTCGAGGTCCCTTCCAATCCCCAACATTCTGTGATCTTTTACCTCTCTGGGAGTCAGTCCTATTCCTGCCTGAAGCAGCTGAGGGAAGGGGAGCAAATGAAATTCTGGGAGAAGACAATGGGAAGACCAGAGAAATTTGCCTGGTTTGGGCGGTGGGTTAGTAAGAGCAGAGACAAGAGAACAGTTTCCTTAAGCTCCTCTTCCAGGTAATGGAGACATAAGTTCTCTACAGGCAATTCAAAACTGGAGCTTAACTGCTGATTCTATGAGTTCACAAAACCACCTCGATTGGAAAAGCCCTTTGATATCATTGAGTCCAACCATGAACCCAACACTGACAAGTCCCCGACTAACCCATGTCCCTCAGCACTGTGTCTACACGACTGTTCAATCCCTCCAGGGATGGGGACTCCACCACTGCCCTGGCCAACCCCTTCCAATGCCTCAGAACCCTTTCAGCAAAGAAATTCTTCCTCACATCCCATCTCAACTGCCCTGGCCACAACTGGAGCCCATTTCCTCTTGTCCTGGCCCTTGGGCCTTGGTTGAACAGACCCACCCCCACCTCTCTCCACCCTCCTCCAAGGGACTTGCACAGAGCCACAAGGTCTCCCCTCAGCCTCCTTTGCTCCAGGCTCAACACCCCCAGTTCCCTCAGCCACAAGGGAACTCAGCACACTTGTGCTCCAGACCCTTCCCCAGCTCCGTTGCCCTTCTCTGGACACGTTCCAGCACCTCCATGTCCTTCTTGCAGTGAGTTGTAGTGAGTGAGCTGCTCCCTGGAGAAACTTCTCTGTGTTTTCTAAGAGGCCAAAGCTCATCTTTGTGGACACCCAACGATAGAAGCGTTGTCACTGCTGCACTTGTATAAGCCAAAGCCAAGGGACAACTCTCAAGACTAAGGTCCTGCCTGTACTTTGAGGCAAGTTACTGCTCTCTGTGGCTTGAGCTGACGGGATTTTACGTCTCAGAACAACAACTTGTGAATATTTACACCGAGGGGCACAGGCACTGGCACAGGTACAGCCACATTTAACTTCCCACAACAAAGCAAGACCTAAAGACATTGTCTGCCTCCCCCAACTAAATAATTGTGCCCCACTGGGTAAGACCAAGCTTTTTTTGGTCAGCTTTCTATGCTTGATGGGAAAGAAAAGAAACACTGGATTGCCAATTGCATTTCTGTGGTACAAACGGGGCAAAAACCTGTTAAAAATGTGAAATCCAAGCAAACGAACACAGCCATCCTTTAGGAAGAACCACGCAAATTAAAAACAAACCACCTTTTCTTCCACCTTCTAAAAATGCAAACTTGAAGGAAATGCTCAGACAGGTGTCATAAGTTCTTTCTGAATTATTAAACTGTGCTTTGAGCAGGCAAAGTTGGTCACTCCCATTGCAGGAAGCAGCAAAAGCAATGGCAAAACTTTTAGGTAAAGATTTTCTCACTGACAAGAAGTAGAGAAGGTTTTAGCCCAAGTGAGGAAGATCATATCAGACCCATTCAAGACACGGGGATAAGCTGTCAACTCTACCACAAGCCAACAGACACCAAATCTGTCCAGTGACCACACTGGCAAACCGAAATCACAGAATCCCAGACTGGTTTGGGTTGGAAGGGACCTTAAAGATCATCCAGTTCCAACCCCCTCTGCCATCAGCAGGGACACCTTCCACTAGACCACGTTGCTCAAAGCCTCATCTAACCTGGCCTTCAACACTTGCAAGGAGGAACAGCCACAGCTTCTCTGGGCCAGTGCCTGACCACCCTCACAGGAAAGAATTTCTTCCTAATATCTAATCTAAACTTCCTCTCTTTCAGTTTAAAGCTGTCACTCCTTTCTTCTATCACTACCTGCCCTTGAAAAAAGTCCCTCCCCAGCCTTCTTGTAGGCTGTCTTCCTGTAGGAAGTGGACAAACAACTTGAACTTTGGCCAAATAGCTGTTTCAGAAAGTTTTATTTAAAAACAAAGGACCAGTAATGAGCAAGTTTTCCATCCATACCCAATTAAATACGAAGCAGCAGATCCTACAGTCCTACACGGGTAAACATCGCAGTGTCATGTTGCGAGAGCCACCTTTGCTGGGGCACAATGCAGTCAAGGGGGCTTGAAGAAAGCCACCCCACTGGTTTGCTCTGCAAATCAAAGAATTGTAGGGGTTGGAAGGGACCTCTGGAGATCATCTAGTCCAACCCTCCTGCCAAAACACGTACATCTCGAGCAGGCTGCACAGGATCTCGTTCAGGTGGGTTTTGAACATCCCCAGAGAAGGAGACTCCACAACTTCTCAGGCAGCCTGTCCCAGGGCTCTGTCACACCACATGGAGCCATGCACACACACTGTACATTCAGGGATGTTCTCCAGTGGCCTCATCGACACAAACTAAGGATTTAACCACAACTCAGAGCAATTTAAGTAAAACTGCACAACCTGAGTGTCACTGCGAGCACTTTACACCATTTCATCTTAAATCGATTCCCCGTCAGCTTAAACTTGTCCCTCCACACGTAGGAACGTTCCTAAGCAGAGCCCCATGCCCATGAATTCACCTCTAACCACCACCACGCATGTAACTACATGTGATTTACACCTGCTTGTAATTTTACCCATTGTAAATTACACGCATTAACAAACATTAATTGTAGGTACTTGCAAATGCATCTGCGTGGATGTAAATACATGAAAACAAACCTCCCCTTGTGCTCCAAATCTAAAAGCATCTCCCAGCCATCCCATAAACCTTACAACCAGAGCCAGACACACTTGCTGTTTTTATAAAGTCTGCAACTAAACCTTAAAATAAATAATAAAACAGGTCATAATTCATCATCCTGACATCAAATCAGCAGATTGGGATTTCAATAGATCAAAGTGATGGATACAGACTTGGTTTAAGTCTGGTTTAGTCTGCATTTCACCAGAGCATTTATTGCTGTTGCCTTTAAGACAGTTTCCTTTCCAAGATGTTCCAATAAGAGCAACTCTCTTACTTTCTTTCCCCTCAACTGCCTGGATCTGTGAGACCACGATTCAGCAAAAAGAAAATAAAAAAGCCACAAAAAATAATCATCACTAGCGAAGCAACAGGACAGCGGATGCTAGAAACGAGATTTCTTGGTTTTCATTATTTTCTCTTCCTTGTCAGGTGATCTAATAACCACTCTTTGATGGATCAGGAGTTAAACCCCTCCCAGGGGTAAAATCCTTCCTAATAACCCCCCAACCACCACATCACTTGTCAATAAGACAAGAGGAAATGGGCTCCAGCTGTGCCCAGGGCAGTTGAGATGGGATGTGAGGAAGAATTTCTTTGCTGAAAGGGTTCTGAGGCATTGGAAGGGGTTGCCCAGGGCAGTGGTGGAGTCCCCATCCCTGGAGGGATTGAAGAGTTGTGTAGACATAGTGCTGAGGGACATGGGTTAGTCATAGGGGACTTGTCAGTGTTGGGTTCATGATTGGACTCCATGATCTTAAAGGGCTTTTCCAATCCAGGCAATTCTGGGATTCTGTGATCACCTCTCCATCCACTGCTGGTCACCTCTGGTTTCACTCTGCCACAGCTTCAGGTTGCTGGAGCACTATGGGCCATGCCACTCATGACTACAAAGGGCCACATCCAGTCCCCCCATTATGCTCACCTGCATCACAGTCCAGCTTCTATCTACTCAGATCAATGCCCACCTGCTGTCCTTGATCCACACCTACCCTCCTGCCCACGCCTCCGCTCTTGATAAGGTGAGAGAAAAAAAGCCCCATAAAGTGTGCCCATAAATGAAAACTTTAATCTTGTATCAATAAATGAATAAGGATTTTCACTTATAAGTCACAAACACATATATGTATTTTTTCCATCACCAGAGCACACTAAAAATTAATAATTCTCATTACAAACCTAGAAGGTGACAAAACACATCAATTTTACAGCTGAATGCAGTAGAATGCATGCAAAGAGGTGTGTTAATTACCTAAGGCTAAGAAGATCACAGAATCACAGAATGGTGGGGTTGGAAGGGACCTCTGGAGATCATCCAGTCCAACCCCCCTGACAAAGCAGGTTCATCATCAACCAGGTTGCACAGGAAAGTGTCCAGCTGGGTTTGAACATCTCCAGAGATGGAGACTCCACACCCTCTCTGGGCAGCCTGTCCCAGTGCTCTGGCACCTACACAGGAAAGAAGTTTCTCCTTCAGTTTGTCTGGAACTTCTGGTGTCCCAGTTTGTTCCCATTGCCCCTTGTCCTGTCACTGGGCACCACCAAGAAGAGCCCGGCCCCATCCATTGACCCCACATTTCAGATATTTACAGACATTGATCAGATCACGTTTCTCAACCTTAAAAAAGTCCAACTTCTTTGAAACAACTCCACGGGCCACCTTGTATCCCACTAACACTAAGGTACATGGAAGTGGAAGAGTCATAAAACCACGAACCTCTTCAGTAAAACCATTTCTTAATTTAAAATACTGATAAAAACTCTGCATCCTTCAGCTGATACTTCTCCAACAACACCAGCAAGCACCGACAGCACCTGAGAACATGCCCATAAGTAGAGCCCAGAACATTTAATTTTGCTGCAATTATTTCAGCCTCCCCCTGCCTTCAAATACCTTACAGACCATCAAGAGTCAGCAAGTCACTGACACTGATATGGAAACTTGCTGCTTGATATGGATTTAAACAAGACCTCCACGGGTTTTGATCTGTGTTGTAAATGGTGCTTTGTAAGCACAACTGGTAATCAATTTAGAAAAGAGGAGAAAATGTACAAGAATAAATTATCATTTCTACCTGTTTCCCTTGCTCCTCCTGCCCCCATGGTAGTTTTACAAACCTGCTTTAAGGCTACTCAAAGTTTTGTGGCTGTCAGTAGCAAACAGGTCAACAAACAAAGTCAGTGTCAGGGGTTGACCTGTTTTAGGAAGTGTTCCCAGCTTGCAGGTCCCTCATCTCACTTTGTTCCCTGCAGCAAAACTGAAACAATTCTTTGTGTGTTGTAAGGGTGCAAGAAGCTGTTTACAGGCATGGGGGTAAATACTCCTCAAATGAATTTAAAACTCACTAACCAACTAAATAATTATAGCAACCTTGGGTCTGACTCTACTTCTGTAAGAATATAGAATCATAGAATGGTTAGGATTGGAAGGGACCTTAAAGATCATCCAGTTCCACCCCCCCTGCCATCAGCAGGGACATCTTCCACTAGACCACGTTGCTCAAAGTCTCATCCAACCTGGCCTTCAACACTTCCAGGGAGGGGGCATCCACAACTTCCTTGGGCAACCTGTTCCAGTGTCTCACCACCCTCACAGTGAAGAACTTCTTCCTAATATCTCATCTAAACCTCCCCTCTTTCAGCTTAAACCCATTTCCCCTTGTTTTGTCATTAGGGGAAAAGTCCCTCCCCAGCCTTCCTGGAGCCCCTTCAGGTACTGGGAGGCCGCCAGAAGGCCTCCCCAGAGCCTTCTCTTCTCCAGGCTGAACAGCCCCAACTCTCTCAGCCTGTCCTCACAGCAGAGCTGCTCCAGCCCTCGCATCATCCTCGTGGCCTCCTCTGGACTTGTTCTAACTGGTCCATATCATTGTATATTCTTCATAATATTTATAAACAGGACTGGTTCCATCATCTGCACAGACGAGGAAGTCCCCATCATTTCCACTGACTTCTCTTTCGCTTGGGTTGGAAGCTCACACACGAGATTTCCCTGCTAAGAGTTTGTAAATAGAGATATGCAGAAACAGAGTCACAGACCGGCGGTTGTGTAATGTGAGGTGGAGAGAGCACGAAAGTAACCCCAGGTAACGTAACTGTTTCTACATATTCACACAAATAATCTTAGCCTGTGTCCTGACACCAATATAAGAACACAGTCTTATGGAGCCTGAAATCTTCCCCTGGAGAAACAACTTTGCTTGGTATGAAAACCAGGTTGATTCATCTTTAAGATCTAGCAGCTTTGCAGATTTTTTGCCTCCTTCCTCCATTTCACCAGGCTTTTTATCAGTGCTTTAAAGTAACAGCACACCAAGGGCTAAGTCATACCTAGGATTGCAGATGCAAATCCATCCCATCAAGTGCAGAAGCAAGAGTTGATGTAACAGCTCAGAAACCACCAACCAGCTGGAGACACAGGGCAGAAGTGGAATACAAACCAAGAACTGAGATGTACAAATCTCAAGGAGATGCCTCAATACAAGCCCTCCAAAACCATGTAAGTCTAGGTTTTTTTAGTTATTGTCTCAAACTGGATCATCAGGGTTCGTGGCTGCAAGCTTTGCAGTGCCAAAGTGAGATCTTCAGTCCTGGTAAAACTCAAGACTGTGAGGTAACATGGAGATTCTCAAAGCTGACACGTGAAAAAAACACTCTTAAAATTTGATAAAAGATGCTGATATTGACAGCTTGCAAGGTGGGAATGGAGGACAAAAAGAAGTTATTCAGAGCAGAAATATGAATGAACAGAAGGCATTTATCAGAAGATGATGAGAGGCCTGGAGCATCTGCCTGACAAGGAGAAGCTGAGACTCTTCAGCCTGGAGAAGAGCAGCCTGAGAGGGGATCTGATCAATGTCTATAAATACCTGAAATGTGGGGTCAGTGGATGGGGCCGGGCTCTTCTTGGTGGTGCCCAGTGACAGGACAAGGGGCAATGGGCACAAACTGGAACAGTGGAAGTTCCAGACAAACTGAAGGAAAAACTTCTTTCCTGTGAGGGTGGCAGAGCCCTGGGACAGGCTGCCCAGAGAGGGTGTGGAGTCTCCATCTCCGGAGATGTTCCAAACCCACCTGGACACTTTCCTGTGCCAC
>NW_010335427.1:21125-39076 GCF_000700745.2 Antrostomus carolinensis
CTGCTTTTTCAGGGGGGTTGGACTGGATGATCTCCTGAGGTCCCTTCCAACCCCCACCACTCTGTGATTCTGTGAGTCCATTTCCCTAACACCTGGAGCGAGGGCTGCCTTGTTCTCCATGAAGAAGAAACACATGAAAGACAGACCATCCCCTTCCTGGAAACCACTTGTGGTCTAAAGCCCCAAATGTGAGGCTACTTCATCACTTAAGTATCTATAGAAATGTTTTCAGGTCTAGGCCTTAAGAAGTGAAAGGCAGTCTGAGGTGGTCCTTCAGCACACCAGTGGGAAACCCAGGTTAGGTGGGACAAAAAAAAGGTGTGAAAAAACCTCAGTGTGAAGCACAGTACAGAAGATTTCAAGGAGGAAGCAGATAAGTACAGCACCTCAGGAGAAATCTTCCCTTTCTAAGTTACCTGGGAGATAAGGAAAGAAGACAGAATCAGATCATCACCGTTAATCACCGGGAAACAACCCTGGTTTTCCACATCTCAAGTCTAACTGCACAATCTCAAGGCTGTCTGCCTTTCCTAGGACAAGAATTCCTGCAGACATTGTATGCATGCAATGCACATGTTCCACAAAACTCGAGTTTACATAATAAAAAGAATATATATTTGCTTTGATCTCAAGTTGCCCCATAAATTTTTAATAACAGCTGTAAAACAGAAATCTTTGGATAGAAATCAGCAGCAGCCATGAAATTTAAGCATGCTACTCATTTCAGGTTAAGAAAATTCATTTCCAAGCCATTCCTATTAGAACTGTTACCAAGTTCTTGCAGGGAGAAATGCAAATGTCATTCACAGCCATTTATTTGCAGATTATTGTCTTCTGCCTACCTCTTTTTTCCCTTGCTCTCTCCAAAACAGAGATGTGTTTTGTGGTCCTCTCATTTTATATTTCACTGGAAGGATGTTTTGATCTGGTTTTTCTTCCTCTACAGAGAAACTGTTAAACCAAAAATACTAAAAAAAAATAAATACTTTTCTACTCTGACACCACAAATAGATTACAGTTCCTAGTTCAAGTGCAAAGGGACAAAGAAACCAAAATCTTTTTATATGCATACATGAAAATAAAAGTAGGAAACAGTAACATCTGGAGAAAAATATTATTATTAACCCTTGTGCTTTCAATGATGCAACTCACAGGAACTTAATTTGCAATACTGCTTCCAGCTCTTTCATGCCCTGCTAAAGGATTGTCACTGTTGTACAGCATTTGAAACACTATGTCAGTACACATCCTATTAAAAAAATAATAGTTTAGGAGGCAGTGAGTCTCCTAAAAGCTGCAGCTATGAAATATATCTCTAGGAAAAAAAAATAATAATAAAATAAGTGTGAACTTCCTTGTTGAAGACTCACAAAGATGACCACAGCCAAGAAAACAGTCTCACACGGTGGCATTTCATAGGAAGAAGGTGTTTAGAAAACAGTAATAAAAGAGAGTAGATGCAACAGTATTAGGGGGCAGAAAAGAAGCCAGATGATTGCAGTGCAGTATGATGAGCATGAGAAAGAGTGAGCTCATGGGATATAAAACTGCACACACTGGAGACAGCTTTACAAGTTAGAGAAATGCCAGCCAAACAGGAATCAAACCACAGCAAAAAGGTACCCACAAGTCAGGAAAAAACCCTTCATTTTCTAAATGACAGTAGACTTAGTCCTTACGTACGAAGAGTACACAGAGTTGGAGTTAAACAGTAACTGATAATCCTATAGATGTTTGTAGATGACCTAAAATGGAGAGAAATCGCTCACTGCCCTCGTTCTGCAATGTTCATGCTGCTCTAGACACAGAGGGATGTGTTTTTCTGGATGCAGGTGTGTCAGTAAAAAGCTAACCTGTGGTGTCCTGCCTCTCTCACCATCATCTCTGGCAGAGTCCTCCTGGCACAGAACTTGTTGTGAGCACTCCCCAAATCACCTTGAGCAAAACTGTTTGGGTTAGATCAAGCATGAAGTTACATATCAGTCCATGTTATCTCAACCAATTTCATCTCAACCAAATGAGAAGAGTTTTTAGACAAGGAGCCCTGTGAACAGATGGGTGAGGATGGCAACTTCAGGGGAAGGGATAAATGTTTACCACCCAGCACACAGAATTTAAAAGACTGTATTTGTTCATGTTTTAAGTGGCATAGGACAGGACTGAACAGGGAAGCAAAGAAAAGGGAAAAAAAAAAAGGAATAAAACCAAATCAACCAAAAGAAAAAGGTGACTTATTTATAAATTGAGGACATTTACTCACTAGGAACTGAAGTAAAAAATAAAAAGGCACCTCACTTGCCAAAGGCTACCTTGCCTCCAGGTATGTGACATTAAGCAGGTGGAAAACACTGCAATGGCCAGGGCTCAGGATGGCAGTTTGTCTAGACAAATGGGCCATTAAGGATTTAACATGCCTAGACTTCTCTTTAAGGGGAAAAGATGGGACACAAAAGATATACTGAATGCCTGAAGCACAGTGTGGATATTTGCAAGTATATGCTGAGGAGGTGTCAAATGTTTGCCCTGTTCTTAGAGGCTTTCCTTAGCATCCACCACGGCAAACTTCTCCTCTGACCAGTAGATCCCTTCATTTATTAAACCTGATTTTAACTGACCTTAGCCTCTATATTCTGTTTGGCAACTCTCAAGTAAATCTTATTTTATAGCTGCCTGTATTCCGAGGTACAGATCAGCGTCGCTCGGCCGTTACTGCAGATCAGAGCCTGGCTTCAAGCAATATTTTCATGACATAGACCCTTATTTTTAGAAGTGCCACGTGCGTGCACCACTGCTGCTCTGGAGAAAAAGAGCAGCAAAAGCAGCAACCTCACTGAATTCACAATTTAAAAGTCTATCCTGTAAAACACCAATTAAACAGCTGGCTTCTAACCCTTCCTTGTGCCAGCCACTATTCAATCCAGCCAGAGTGGTAAATCTTGAAGAACTATCATCCAAGGCTTTGAAAGATCCACCTTACAAAAAAAAGGAGAAAGAATGGGGGACAGGATGAAAAGCACAAGGATGTATCGATATGAAAACTATCAGTTTAACTTCCCCATTTGCACACACCACAGAACTGTGGAGGTTGGAGAGCTCTTCTCAAGCTTGGCAGGTTTAACCTCCCTGCATCCGCAATCTTCCTGTGCAACTTGCTCTAAAAATAAGTGTGCAGGCACATGATGATCCACCTGGATTTAGGTTGGCGCTGGGGTAATGACTGGGCTACAAAGACACCTCTTGGAATCATAGAATGGTTTGGGTTGGAAGGGACCTTAAAGATCATCCAGTCCCAACCCCCCTGCCAGCAGCAGGGACACCTTCCACTAGACCACGTTGCTCAAAGCCTCATCCAGCCTGGCCTTCAACACTTCCAGGGAGGAGCAGCCACAACTTCCTTGGGCAACCTGTTCCAGTGTCTCACCACCCTCACAGTGAAGAACTTCTTCCTAATATCTCATCTAAACCTCCCCTCTTTCAGCTTAAACCCATTTCCCCTTGTTCTGTCACTAACTGCCCTTAGGAAAAGTCCTTCCCCAGCCTTCCTGGAGCCCCTTCAGGTACTGGGAGGCCACTAGAAGGTCTCCCCGGAGCCTTCTCTTCTCCAGGCTGAACAGCCCCAACTCTTTCAGCCTGTCCTCACAGCAGAGCTGCTCCAGCCCTCGCATCATCCTGGTGGTCTCCTCTGGACTTGTTCTAGCTGCTCTTCCTACAAACTGTCTCAGAGCTGCAAGGTAGGGATGCACATTTTGGTTATGATCACTTCAGAAACCTGAGAGAACATTGCTAAATCATGTTTGCTATGTGGCTGACCAAGGCTGGAAGCAGAAAGTTAGCTAAATTGTGTTTTAAGCTAAGTTTATAATTGGAAACTACGACTGTAAAAAGTATAGGAACAGGTAAGATAAAAGACAGTCAACAGGAGTGGAGAAAACAAGCAAGGGAGACTCAAGAGCAACCTGGTCTAGTGGAAGGTGTCCCTGCTGGTGGCAGTGGGTTTGGAACTAGATGATCTTTCAGGTCCCTTCCAACCCAAACCATTCTATGATTCTATTATAAGATGTAGTCCCAAGCAGAAGCATTTTTTGCAATTTCTGTGGTTTCTGGGAACACCAGTTATGGTCCAGGATTCTCCTTAGCAGGTGTAAGCACACAGAGCTCACACCCAGCACATCCAAGTGAATGCAGGAGAGTTTAGGAAGTCTGCCCAAATAACATCTCCACACAATTATACCTCAGAAGTTGTAACCTCTCCCCTTTAATAGTTATTAAATAAATAAATCAATGACATTTGCAGCCCAAATGCCCTGATAATACTGCAGTGGCAGGATGGCCCTGAGCCTTGCAGCCTTTTCCCAGAACTAATTCTCTCTAGGAGAAAAACTGAAGGTTCATCCTCTTTATTCAGTGATTTGCAGGACATTTAACACATGCTGTTAACTAGAAGGCTACCACTATGGACTTTTGCAAAAGTGTGCAAGGAGAATAAAAGTGTTTCAATCCCAACACTGTGCAGATTTTTATCTGTAAGAGACAGAGAGCATAGAGCAGAGTCGGGAAGCAGCACCCAGGAGGACACCAGGAGCTGATTTCTACCATGAAGGGTGAGGGGAAGGCTGCACGTAGTAAATCGTTTCATCAAATAATTGGAGGAAGGGCCAATATCTCCTTTGGAAGGTTGACAGTAAAAGTCTGTTCAAAAGCAAAAACAATGGAGAATTAATTATTCTTAAGTATGAAAGGACCTAGAACTCGGTGATCTCCTGTTAATTAAAAAAAAGAAAATATCCTCAATATAGTTCCAGTTCAGTTCTTGTGAAAACCAACGGAGAACAACCACTCCCACTGCCTCTAATGTTAGTTACATCTTGTTTTAAGGACTCACCCCTTAAAGGCACTGAAATTTAATGGAAATTGCAGATATCAAGTACTACTTTTATTCTATATTCAAGTATCTGAGTTGACATAAAATTCATCAACTCATGCTCTTTCAACAGTTCTGGAAATCACAGAAAAGTAACTATGAAATTAACTAAATGTCATTAATGTGAAGGAGGGGTTTAAAAAGGTGAAGTTTTGGGTTTGTTTTAGCTGGTCACCCACCAGGTAAGAAGCAGAATGGAGCTCTGATGTGCAAGAAGCAGAACAGACAAGGTCTGTGACAGTCACAATTTATCTTTTCTTCTCCCTTTCTGTAAAGATGACAACACTGAAAACTAAATGTGCTCATCTTCATTTCTGCTCCCACAGAGCCAGCACATTTTGTGACAGACAGGAGAAAACCAAGGTTTCTCCAGCCTATCTTTCCCACTAGATTTTGCAAAACAGGGAGCAGAAAGATCTTCAAAATAAACCATGACCTGTAGGCACCCTGCTGCAGCCACAGGATCCACAGCCTCTGATGAAAAGTTCTTTCCTCACAACATGCACAAGTCATTTATCAAGGGCCACACAAAAACCAGCACGCTGGACCATCAGCCATCTAAAGGAGAAACACAAAGCAGAATGAAAGGTTTTAAATCCACCCTCCTGTTAATGTGAGGTGCCATGGTGTGGGCTGAGGGAAGCTGCTCCATCATAGTTCCCAACTGGAACAAGGTGCCTACAGCCTTTACTCCAAGCACGGGGCAGCAGCAAGTCCCCCAAGGAAAAGGACAAGCAGAGGAAATAACCACAATAGCTTCATGGTCGCTGTCTTCCTTTTGCCTGCCAGCTCACTAGTCAAATACCTTTAAATTATGAGGGATATAAGGGCAGTTAATGACAAAACAAGGGGAAATGGGTTTAAGCTGAAAGAGGGGAGGTTTAGATGAGATATTAGGAAGAAGTTCTTCACTGTGAGGGTGGTGAGACACTGGAACAGGTTGCCCAAGGAAGTTGTGGATGCCCCCTCCCTGGAAGTGTTGAAGGCCAGGCTGGATGAGGCTTTGAGCAACCTGGTCTAGTGGAAGGTGTCCCTGCTGCTGGCAGGGGGGTTGGAACTGGATGATCTTTAAGGTCCCATCCAACCCAAACCATTCTATGATTCTATATTTAAATAATTTGTGACTTGAACCTGCCTCACAGACATCTAACACCTCAGGGTGCCCTCCACCACCCAGCAAGTCACTGGATAGCCCGTGGCGAGGAAAGCTTTAGCTTCTCCCCTTGAAGCTTTCATTTTACATTGAATTTAAAAAAAAAAGACTGGAAGGAGCTTCACACTCCAGCAAGGCAAAGGCCCAAAAACTGTACCTGTGTTTCAGTTTCCACCCTGGGTTATTAGCCAGACTGTTTATAAAACTATTCTAAAATGCCAGCTTTTATGTATTACAGTTTTATTAATCTTGAGCGATACATCATATGTGCTGGGCGCATAAAAGGGTTACAGAAACACGGTTTGCATTTTAAAATGCTTTAGTGAAAACAAATGAATTATCTTTATTAAGTGAATTGAACCTTGCTGTGTCCTCCACTGAAAGACTTCAGTATTAGTGAATCTCTTTCCTCGTTGTTCTTTTTTTTCCCCACCTTATGTTAAGCGAGGAAAACAAGCAGTTCTGCATTTACAGCTCCCAAATGGTTTCTCAGTTTTGAATTAAATAGTCTGTGATCTGAACTATCTGAATATACAGAAATGAAATAAAATATATTCTCTATGCACACACAAAGAGGTTACTTCTGTCAAAAGCTGGTTTACTACTTCATCAGATTCTGGTTCCATGTGCTCAGCCAAGAGCAACCACCATCACTTCACCCGTTTGACTTTACTGGAGATATTGGTAGTAAAAATACATTGCCTGGGTTCTGTTTGAGGACATTACAAGAAACACAGGCACTACATCAAATGGTTTAGGTGTTAAGAAAAAGGTGTTTATATATTTTAACTTACTTCAATAGAAAACATTTTTAACAGAAAACAAATTCCGAATTCAGGTTAGAAACTCAAGTTTATAAAAGAGTGTAATTGCAAAGAGAGGGTGGAGATGCTTCACTGCTGGTTTTATGAGCTAACTCAGGCAACAAGCAGCTTTTATTCTTATCAAAGATACAGATGCATCCATTTGCTAATAAACATATCTGTTTTCTGACAACTAGAGGTAGCTTCCAGACTCCAGATTAAGTGCTGAATCTGTCCCTTTAGAGCCCAAGTACAGGAATTTTAACGCCTTCTTGGAGCAGTATTTAAATTCATCATCAGTGTAAAAAAAACCAAATCCAATCTAAAGGGACTGTCCTGATGGGCAGTAAACTCTCTGGAATTAAGAGACTCTCTCTTGTCTGCATACTTGTTCTGTGCTTAACACATTGGGGCCCCAGCTCCAGTAATGCTCTCAAACTGCAACCACGTCACTCTCATCCTCATCTTCAGTATATAAACAGCAATTTATACACAAACATAACCCACCTAAGCAATAAAATACAAAGACCCCAAAAGATCCCGATCCCAGTTTTCCCATTCTACAAGCCTCAGAGGAGGGGAAGATAATAAACAAGTTACACACTCCAAAAACAAGGTTTTATGGAGGAAGGGGAGGTTGGAAGGAGAGAAAGAGGGATGATCTTTCCATAGCACTGCAATGCCACAGGAAAGGGCCATGTTTAATGTAATCAAGCTCTACATTGCAGCCATATGGAAACAATTTCAGTCAATAAACAACTCCTGCAAGAAGACAGCAGAGGAACAGAAAAAAATCAGATACTGATTTAGCTAGGAGGCAGGGAAGCCGCTGGCTGAGCTCAGGGGCTTGGATTGTAAGAAATATTTATGTTCAAGAGAACATCAGACATTTTTTGAGTCTCTGTTACTTGCCTTACACTTCCCCAGTGCCACACCTCAGACTGCAGGCAACAGAAATGACAAACCTGCTTTTACAGCATCTTTCCGAGATCTTGTGCCTCAGCCCTCTTCCAAATCTTTCCTCAAAGCCTATTGCTACGGCAGGTTTCCCACTGGATAACCAGAAAGGAAGCAGACATCCCAAACTTCAGATACTCCACCCAAACTCTTTGCATTTTATCTGCCTGGAATTCACAGATTTCTAAAGCAAGGAGCAAGTCCTTTCAAACACCTACCTTAAAAAACAAAAACAAGAAACAAAACAGAACACACTTCTTAATAAAGTGGTATTGAAATGAGGTTTGGTTTCAGGATTCCATATTACACAATGAAAAAAAAAATCCTAAAAAGCAACAGCAAAAATACTGCCTCTCCTACAGAGACACTTGTGTGCACTGCTGAGGACAGCGGCAACACAGAGGGAGTAAATCAGCTTGGGACAGGAAAAGGGAAATTGAAGGGAACAGCCAGCAAGTGAAGGCAGCTGCATTTTTAACAAAAAGTATGAAGGCACTTTGCTATGAATAAAACCGAATTTACTTGAGCCTGGAAGAGAAGTGACACCAGGATCAGAATTACACCTGTGAAATGAGCTGAAGGATAATTCACAAGTGTCTTCAGAAGCAGCTGCTTGCAAAGGCTGGGAAACTCTTCACTTCCACGATGCTGTGCAACCTGCCAGCACCATGGCTGCCCCAAAAGCATTGCTGTTTTATACCTGCAGACATCCAGGAACCAAAGGTCATGTCTCAACACAAGAGAGAGATGGAGCAGCTAGAACAAGTCCAGAGGAGGCCACCAGGATGATCCGAGGGCTGGAGCAGCTCTCCTATGAGGACAGGCTGAAAGAGTTGGGGCTGTTCAGCCTGGAGAAGAGAAGGCTCCAGGGAGACCTTATAGCTGCCTTCCAATACCTGAAGGGGCTACAAAAAAGCTGGGGAGGGACTTTTCATAAGGGCAGTTAATGACAAAACAAGGGGAAATGGGTTTAAGCCGAAAGAGGGGAGGTTTAGATGAGATATGAGGAAGAAGTTCTTCACTGTGAGGGTGGTCAGACACTGGAACAGGTTGCCCAAGGAAGTTGTGGCTGCTCCTCCCTGGAAGTGTTGAAGGCCAGGCTGGATGAGGCTTTGAGCAACGTGGTCTAGTGGAAGGTGTCCCTGCTGCTGGCAGGGGGGTTGGAACTGGATGAGCCTGAAGGTCCCTTCCAACTCAAACTATTCTGTGATTCTAAGTTCTTCTTACTAACCAACATGCAAGATTCAACCCCTGCAAAAATAACATGATAACAATAAAATTTTTAAAACCAACTTTCTAGGGGAAAGGAGAACCAGGATTAGTGTGAACAGTTTGACATTAGACTGGGGCAACATACTTTGGTCACACAAAGTACCTTCCAATTCATCAGTAATAAAAGCTGATTTTCAGCAAATCCATTAAGAGAGAAACATTTGAAATCAGTGCACAAAACACAGGCTGAAGTAGGCTTTTTGCAGTCTTGCAGGGTGGGGTTTGTTTTTCCTTTTTTAATGAGGGACTCTCAAAAATGAGGGCAAAACCCCACACCATGTTGATACTCAGACTATGCTAACGCTCAAAAATGGGATGGAAAAAAATTTGGAGAGCTGTAAATCAGCTGGGTATCAATCCAGGCAAACCAAGGGGGGGGGAAAATCTATTTTCCCAGTAAAGACTTAGAGAACAGGGACGTTGGTAGTGCCAGTCAGCATGTTTTAATGGCAAATGTCTTGATAAAGGACTAACTTTGTTCTTTGAGATTACAAAGGTAGTCAAACAGAAGAAAGTATGTGCTCACTTTGGTTCCAGTGGAAATCCACATCGGCTGCTTCGTATCGACTGGTACTTTCTGAGAGCTGTCAGTTAGCCAGTTCTTAATCTGCTTCCTGGGATTGCATCATACTAATTTTTTTGTCACTAAATTTAAGGTCTGATGCAGTTCAACATTTTTATCACTGCAGATAAAAATCTGTGACTGATACCAGGACTATAGGAACGGTACATTACTAGGAGGAAAGGACAGCAAAAGAAAGAAAGTCTGAATACCTACCTCAGCTCAGGAAAGCAAAACACACCTGAATATAAAGACAAATTTATAATGTAAGAAATGCAGACTGCAACTACTAAATGTCTGACTTTACTAGAAAGAAGCTCAGTGTCGGAGCAGCGAGGCTCACAAACAGGATTTCCCTGAGCAAAAGGGCTACTGCAAACCTTTTAAATGGTAAAATCATTTTGAGCAGCAAAAAGGGCCATTGCACCTCGGTATTCAGCGTGGAACAGGCTGGAACAGGCTGGAACGTTCACCATTTTTGGTTCCCACTGTGTTAAAAATAAACGGAGACCATGAAGAATCACCGGATGATCTGAGTGCTGGAGAAAATGCCTCAGAGTGAGACTTAAAAGCTCAACTCTGTTTCCTTATCAATGGAGTAACTTGATTACAGAGTGTAAGTACCTCCATGGCAAGAAAGTACTGGATACTAAAGGGCTCTAATCTTGTCAGGAAAAGTCGTAACAAGAACCAGCAGCAGAACTTGGACAAATCCAAATGAGAAATCAGCCACTTATTTTTAACAGTGAGATGGCACAAACTACCAAAGAGAAGTGATGAGTCTGAAATTACCAGTGATGGACACTCAAGGCTGGAAAGCTTTCAAATTGTTTTTAGCCAAACATCAGTTACTGGTCTCCGTTTCAGAGTAAATGATTAAAATTTAAAGGCTTGTGATACAAAGCATATGAAACGTACCAGAGAAGGCGATTTAATTGTCTGTTCTCGCCTTAAATTTTATGCATCTCCAATATGTTAACATCATTCTACTTCTACGGATGAGGAAATTAAAGAGGGAGGAATAAGTTTCAAGTTCAGTAAGTTCCCCCTTTTTCAAACTGCTGCACTTATCGCTAAACAGCATCACTCCATCAAACAGATGGAGCCCCCACAAAATGCAAACAGTCAGAGGATGACTGAGTATGATGTCTGGAAACCACACATAATACAACTCAAGTTGAGAAAACTGTGATCAGCTACTTACCTCTCCCATCTGCAGTATGGAAAACCCAGTATTAGCTTAAAGAGCTAGTTCTTATTCTGTATAAATACACTCATGTCATCCATGTTTATACTACAGAGAGCAGCAGCATGTACTACCAAGCAGCCAACAATCTTCAAATACTTAATAAACGTGAAAGCATCTCAACAGCCCTGAAAGGATCATTTTCATAATACACACTGGAACACAGGCAAGTCAAGAAGTTTGCCCTGGGTTGTCGTGAAGTCAGACCTATGGCAGAGCCTAAAAATGAGAGCCCAGCGCAACCTCATGCCAGGAAGAACTTTCCTCTTCAACATTTGAGCGCTACTTCCACGTCAGAGCTGCAGCACACCCAGTTGCTCGAACTCCCAAAACCCTGCCAGTTAAATCACAAAGAGATTTCTAGTGAAAGCTGACATTGTAATGAGAGAATCTGACCATGGCAAAGAAACTGTCCAAAATAAAGGTCAGAATAAATATCCAAGTAGAAACAGCGCTTGTATTTTATGAACTAACTAAATGCTTTCTGCTTCCATTAGTATTACAGTACCACTGGAAGAACAAAAAGCAGATTCAGTGCTTGCTTCAGAGCTCCTAAGAAATGGGCAGCTCAAAATGCAGGAAATGACTATATGCTACACTTCCCAATTGATAGGGCATAGGCTTATCACAGGAATAAAACTGCCTGCTCACAAGGCTCGCTGAAACAGGATCCTACAGTATTGTTTCAGCAGCAGAAGTTGTTTCACTGCTGAACTTAACATTAAACATATATTTTTTTAAGAGAACTTACAGAAAATAAGGCTTCTTGAATATTAAGTTCAAAAGTGGGGAGTAAAAAGATGCCAGGGATTCAGGGCAAGTGAGATTCAGCTGTGGAGTAGAGCCAAACAAAATGAATATATTTTGTATGCCTGGCTTGTAAATTACTTTCCTAGCCCAATATTAAGACCTCACCTACCACCAGAGCAGTGAATGGGGTTCATATAAATTTAATGCAGCCTAAACAGATATCTTGTATGTATAGAGAACAAAAGAATGCCAGCTCCATGCATGCAGCAGGTAATAAAACTTGTTTCCTCTGGCTGCAAGAAGCTCTTGAATAGACCTGGAAACAACACTTGAGGCATCAAGGAAATAGTGACTGAGAGAAGTACTCACCAACATACCGTGGACATAAACACAGAGCTAGGTCTGTGTCAAGCCATACTACAAGGAGTTATTTTGGTGTATAGATCCATACAACCTGATGAAGGGCTACCGTTAGTAGTAAGTTTCAGTCTAGTAACTGCACTAAAACCAAGCTGAAATGATGAAGTAAACATTCCTAGAGGAATTCTGTAGGAGAAAGAGTTAACTGACCTTCCATACCTTCTAGTTGGCTGCACAGGAAAGATAAAGCAGAACACATTTTGTCAGGAGCACTGTGCTACAGCAGCTCCCAGTTTTAAGGGGTATCTTTAACTTCAGACTCTGCATGCAGCTTTGATTAAGAATTGGGAAAGGGAAATCTGCACGCAGACGGGTACAGTAACCAGTCAGAAATTATTTATTTTTTTAATTGTTAAAAAAAGCGCATCAAAATGGTAATTGTTCAACCTTTCGGTGTCTACGGTGCTGAATCAAAACTATAACAAACATGCATGTGCATTCCTGAGATACATTTGAAGGCCAACACTGAAAACTCTTAAAGGAAGCAGAAGAAAAAGAGGCATCCCTTACAGTCTGGTGAGAAAGTTTACCCTGTAGTGCTTTTGGTCTGATAGAGAGGAGGAAAAAAAAAATAATAATCTAATGGATTTAAAAGCAATAAAATTAACTGAATAAATAAGGATGACAAGTGTCAAACCACAAAAGTCAATGGAACATGGGAAATCCTCCCATCACTGTAAAAAAAAAAACCTAATTGACTTAGGTATTCTTATTGAGCACATTAGACAATTGGCCAATAAATTCCTTATAAGGTTAATATATATTAATCATAGAATCATAGAATGGTTTGGATTGGAAGGGACCTTAAAGATCATCCAGTCCCAACCCCCCTGCCAGCAGCAGGGACACCTTCCACTAGACCACGTTGCTCAAAGCCTCATCCAACCTGGCCTTCAACACTTCCAGGGAGGGGGCATCCACAACTTCCTCGGGCAACCTGTTCCAGTGTCTCACCACCCTCACAGTGAAGAACTTCTTCCTAATATCTCATCTAAACCTCCCCTTTTTCAGCTTAAACCCATTTCCCCTTGTTTTGTCATTAACTGCCCTTAGGAAAAGTCCCTCCCCAGCTTTCTTGTAGCCCCTTCAGGTACTGGGAGGCCGCTATAAGATCTCCCCAGAGCCTTCTCTTCTCCAGGCTGAACAGCCCCAACTCTCTCAGCCTGTCCTCACAGCAGAGCTGCTCCAGCCCTCGCATCATCCTCATGGCCTCCTCTGGACTTGTTCTAACTTGGTCCATGTCTTTCTTATGTTGGGGGCTCCAGAATGTATCACAGATGTAAAAGCACAAGAGATGGAGAATAGAGAGAGCCAGGTTCAATTGCCACTGACTCAGTATGTGACTCAATATCTGACCTTCAGTTCATCACTTGCCCCTTAACGCCTCAGTTTCTCTATTTGTAAAATACTGATACCTCTGTAAAGCACTTAAAGATTTACCAAAAAATAAATAAATAAAAAGAAAAAAAGGTACAAAGTCTTATTTTATCATCGAATAGTAAAGGAGAAGGACAGAGGCTCGGCCATAATGAATCAAATGTGAAACAGCAGCAGAGCCACACGCCACTAGCACAGCACACAAGTTATGGCCATAAATCGATCACTCCTGATTAGGTTAGGCTTTAACGACGCAGTAATTGCGATAGCAGCAGTTTCCTAACTGTGAAACGAGCACTTTGCTCAGCAGCGTTATGATGCAGGAAGACTTGCACTAACAATGAGCTTTTGGTAAATCTGACTGCAAAGGACAGAAGCACCCCAAAAAATAATATACTTTTTAAGGTTATCTATCAGAAAAGCTTATCCACGTGTTATTATGGTCACAGGCTCACTCTGAGAAGAGCCCAGTCGACTGGGAGGAGAGGGGAAGGAAATCAAACAATACCACGTATAAAGAAAGACCAGATTTCAAGCAAATGTATCTCTTTTTAGCAGGCACAACACAAAAATAAATGTGTTTCTCACAGTTACAAGATGAAATTTTCAGTTGGCCAGCGACTACAGAGCCCATTCTCTACTTCTTGCTGCGGGCCACATGACTGCCTCAATACATAAGAACATTTTATGTGCCAACTTGCAATGAAGACCACATAGTTAATAGTTTGCAACCTCCTTTCCCCCAGAAGATCTTCAGAGTTGAGTAATAAAATTCCTCACATGATTTCAATGAGAGGGTTCACTTGTCAGAGGCTGTTTCAAGACAGTATCATATGTCAGGGAGGTGCTGTTCAGAGGAAGCTTTCCAACCCTGTGTTTTCAAGGCTCAACTGAAAAAGAAAAAGAAACTTCAAGCTACAAGAGTTTGAAACTGGAAGAAAGCAAAAATAATCTCTAGATGCTATTTTCAAAATGTGGAAATTAGTCAATTAATGAGGTGAGGGGAAAAAAAACTCTGATTAAAGCCCTGACAAGCCCTAGAGATCACGGACTGATTACTAGTTCTGCCACAGGCTCCACATAGCAACCTGGGCAAGTTAATCCATCTACATCTTGGTTTGCTACCTGCGAAATGAAAAATAACATTTTTCTTTTCATATCCTGTTATTCTTGCTTGTATCATTGCCCAAATTAAAAGCATTTGTCAAAACACTTATCTTTAGCATTAACACTGGAAATTGCATTTGTAGCTAACATACAATCTGTTTGCGTGACTGAGTGTTCAAATATGAACTCTTAGGATACTTTGCTACCCAACCAACCTCATTTTATACATGTCAGAAGGGAGCTTTAGTCAACACAGGAATATTAGGATGCTAAAATACAGTTTATTAGTAGCCTTCTGTATAAAAACCAGCTTTAGAGATATAACTTAGACACCAAAAAAATGCAAATTCTCCCATTATCTCCTAAAAATCCCACTATAATCATGACATTGGTCTCAGTTCACTGATAACCCGCAAGATAATATTATCAGCATAAGTATAATTAAAGCCCAATCCCACAAGGACGTGTATGCAGATCCAATGCCTGCTCCATTAAAACCAGTATAAAGTGAAATCAACTTCAGAAGTGTCAAAGCTGCATAAAGTTATCAGTAGGAGAAGCAAAGGCATGGTTTCTTGCAGTAGGATTCTTAAGCTGACAGCATCCCATCAAATGTTTGATTTCAAATCCTAAACTTTGCAGGAGATGAAAAATATTTGCCACAGAACTCGACACTGTAACGTGTAATTCTGTAATGTCCCTAAAAACTCCCCAGAGAAATCACAAGTTGCTTTCTTTAGATTAAAAATGTGCTGTCATTTCATGCAAAACAGTTTATTTTCTAACATATAGAACCCAACATCTTCAGAGATCCCTTTAGGAAAGGGACAGTACAGCATTCTTCCTTTCTCATGTTTCAGTTTCATTAATTCTTACATATCCCCTCCCGAACATCATATCCTAAAGACCAAAATTTCACCACTGCCCCACTGACATCCAACAAAAAAAAAAAGAGCAGTCCCAAAAGTTAATGATAAAACAATTCTGGAAATTCATGCTTCTTCAAAATTCATTTTACTAAAAATAAAAATTGTTTTAAAAGTGAATGTCAGAACCTCAGTCCAGATACTAATGAAAAAAAAAAACCACATCAGACATCCATGAACTTATGGATTACCACTATAAAGTAAACATTTCATAATAATTTAATTGCCAAAACACTGGACAGCCATGAACTTTTAATATCCCTTTGAAAGAGACTAGTAAGAACCACACAGAAACTGCCTTAGAAGTAACCTTTCTGCATCTGATACTGGTTATTAATTCTGTGGAATTATCAGAATCCCAATGCTACAGAGACACAGGTTTTCTAGAAAGGCCAACAAATAGAAAGGAATTACTCAAGCCTGCTCAGCAAAGTAGTTATATAGATAAACAGGCCTCATCCACACTGGATTTTCTTCAAGATTTCCTTATCACTCTTTAAAAATCCTGCAGTTTCACCTGTGGTAGCATTCCTGTAACACAGCTGGCAGCCTGCATACCACAATGTCGTCTAGACCTGCTCTGAACAGTTGGATGACACAGGAGGAAAAATGCTGATGCCTGTTCTGGTGCTTGCACTGGTGCTAAAGGAACGACAGGAGGAAGAACAGATTATCGCTGAGTAAAACACAAGTTCCTTGTTCCTAGTCTCATGCCCAGGCTCGTCAGACAATTCTGTCAACCAGACAAAAGTTGTGGCTGTCGTGGGGGGGGGTAAAGAATCTTCACATCAGGGAAAAGAGTGTTCCCAAAGCTCAGTTTTGAGATGCAGTACCAAGCCCTGCTCTTTCACAGAGCCCGCTGCTCCCAGAACACACAGATAACAAATGCATCTCTGCACAGATAACATATTCCAGCCCTTTCTCACTTCTCCCCGACTTCCCTCCCCCCATCCACATCTTAGAGCTGTTTTCTTCGCAGTTTGGAAGAGAAATGGCAAAAAGGGAGATGCAAAACACAGAAATAAATTAAGTTTGTTCTCTGCTTGTTGACGGATTTGGCCCTAGGATGACGGGAGGAAAAAAAATGTTAAGAGTGATAAATCCATATATACCTACTCCAAACTACACCCGACATCCCAAGGGACACGGTATAATGGTAAATAAATATAGATGCAGTTCCTACTAATGAGGCAGGGTACAGCAAGGCCAAAGAAAATGCAATCATCTCGGGGAAAAAAACTGCACAGGACTCCTCCTCTCCCATCCATGGAGGAAATCAAATGCCAGCTGCACCATCCCAGGAAGGAAGCTGAGCCTGTACCTGATGAGCCCTGCAGAAATGAGCTAGTCATATCACGGGACGCAAGCAGGCACTTCAGGGCTTTGCCAGCCCACAAATCGTCTGCAGAGCACAATTCCTCTCTCCCATCCGATGTATTTTTTATATGGTATCATTCATGCAAATTATTTTGGGGGGGTTTTTTCCCCCCACCACCAGTTTCCTCTTCCTCCATCCCCATCAGTTTGAAGCAGGGGCACGTAGCTAGTGTCTATCAGATCTGCTCACAAACCATCAGTTTAACGCTTTCCTCCCTACAAAGTTTCCATTTTTCCAGTTTTTGTTCATATACATTTTGTACTTAAAAGCCACTTATTTGCACTCTCAATGTTCCTGGAGCAGAACAAATTGATATATACCCGACTCCACAGACAAACACGCTTCCAATCTTCATTTCCTCTTCCTTCTTTCCTCCCCACCCCACCAAAAAAAAAAAAAAGCATTTTTATCCCTAACACGAAGAGACTGGGAAAAAAAAAAACCAGCACATACCATCAAGGTTTTTTCAGACCTATCGCAAAGGGAAGAAAAAAAAAAAAGCTTTCCGGAGAAGTGCTCTGCAAACATACCAAGAGCCACTCTGAGAACAACTAAGAACAAACCCATCAGACAAAAACTGAGGTTAAAGAACTCGCCTCGGTCTGTCTCGCATGTGTGTTTTGCACCTAAAAAACATTCGCCTCTTGTTTTCTTTTACCCCCCAACCACAGCAAAACGGTTCAGCGGCATTCCCTGCCACTTCCTCCAACCGGTCCTGGGGTCAAACACGCTGTTCTTCCGAAAATAATAATAAAAAAAAGATCTCAAACACCGATATAAAAACATTTACCCCCCACACACACACATTTCTTCCTAAGAAGTACAAAATAAACAAGGCTGTGACACCCCACCCAAGCTCTCCTCGCACATTTTGGGAATGACTTCCCTCCCGGTCCTCCTCCTCCTCCTCCCCACAGCCGTTCCCATGTTAAACTCTCCAGCAACAAGACACCCTTCGGCTTCAGGCTTCACCCTCCCCGAAACCCTCCCGCAAAAACCCCGGGAGCTGCAACAGATCTCACCCTCCACGTCGCGCAGCTTCCCGGCCCTGGGATCCAGCGTTCCCCCCACCTCCATAG
>NW_010335428.1:0-4346 GCF_000700745.2 Antrostomus carolinensis
AGCGTGTCAACTGCACCACACAGCTTGGGGTTTTTTATATGAAAAATTATTATCATATAAAATCATATTATCATATTATATTGGGGTTTTTTTCACCCCCCCTCCAGGTACCGAGTAGCCCTGTGTGTGTCAAATCAAGGCTCTAAGCGAGGGATAAATGTGGGGGTGTGTGTTGAGCACCTGTGGCATCACAAACTGTGTTTAAAACTCTCTAATATGAGGACAGTCTCTTAACGCCGAGCTGTTTGTGAAGGATGTGCTTGGGATTGCTCCCGTAGTCTGTGGCATCCCGGGAGTGACGTCAGGTTTTCAGCAGCGTGCTGGTAGGATGGTGATGTTGGCTGTCACGTCAGCGTTGACGAGAGATGCGGGACAGCTGCTAATGAAGCTAATGAGATTAGAGAGCTGCTACCAGTAGACATGTGTGGTTTTCAAAGGAGACTGGGAATCTTGAGCTGAGAGATTGCCTCCTGTAGCCTGCCAGACTGCAGGTGCAAGTGCTATTAGTCTTTGTGGGGTGTGGTGGGTACTGTTGAGGTAAAACATAATGATTTCTCAGAATTTTTTTGATCTAGAAGCTTGGAAAATGGTGAAAACTTGTCAAATATAAAAAGGAACAGAAATGGCAAGGAAATTTTATTTAAATTAAAAAAAAAAAAAAATCAACCTCAGGCTTTCATCTGTTTTTTACCAGTCCAGCCCTATTTGAGACATCACTTACCATCAGTGTCTCTCCCCAACCAATCCTTTATATATTATTCGGTGTTCTTCAGCATTTTGTTTTGAAACTGGGTGGCAAAGCACTTCTTTCCATGCTCCTACTTGTTTTAGATATTCCAGTGTGATAGTCATCAAAGAGCTGTTTCCAGTAGTAATCATGCCTGCAGTTCTGACACAACACAGCTGTGTTCAGTAATGGAGAATTTCAAAATTTCCTCTTTTAGAAATAGTATCCAAAAACTATTATTGTTGGTTTTCTCTCTCTTTTCTTTTGTTTTTTTTCTCCTGGTAGGTGAGCTAGTACCATCTTGTACATGGGAGATAGACTTCCAGATAGCTTGAGGGCTTATTTGCACAGTTGGTTTGGGAGTTTTGTCATTTTTGTGGGGGAAGGAGAAGATTATTATTTTTTTTAAGGTGTTTGTAGAGGTGATATATTGGGATCTTGCAAAGACCCAGGGTTTGTGGGTTCTCAGGTCAGCTTTCTGTATGTAATGTTCTTGTCTCGGACTTTGGGACAAAGAGAATTGCTTATCTGACTTGGCACTGTAGTGAGTCCCATGTTCTACAGGAGGTCACTAGCCCCACAGCAGTGGGATAATCCTCCAGTCCATCCTGGAGGGTTTGAGATGCTGATCTGGGAAGATCAGGATGCACAATTGTTAAGTGGCTTCAGGTGTGGCAGCTGGCTTCTACCCATGGGCTGAAGGGGAAAGGAGAAAGACTGAACCCTTGCATTGCTCTTAACCCTTTGTAATGGAAAGATCAGCTATATCTGAGGAGTCTCTTAAAAAAATAAAACCAAAAAAGCCCTAAAACCTACCAAACATCAAACACTGCTTGATAACAGGGTTGGTTCTTCCCCAGCGCATGTGTGTCCAAGCAGGCAGTGGCTGGCCGCACGTGGCACCGCTTGGCTTGCTGGTGGGTTGCCCAAAACACGTGTTCCCTCAAGTGCTCCAGGGCCAAGGGAGCTCTGCAGAGTTTGAGGTTGGCACCAGCCCAGTTCTAAACATGCTGCTTTCATCTTGCAAGTTATTTTGCAAGGTCTGCTTTATAGCTCAACCTACTCAGCATCAGAAAAGACCTCGTTCCCACCTTGGTGAGCTGGTGCTTGTACAGCATGTTGTGCTTGGGCTGGGTTGGATTTTTGTTGAGGGGAGGGATATCAAGAATCCTGAACACATTTAAAAAAAAAAAAAATTCCTTGTATATATAAAAACTCCTTCCCTGGGTATTTTGTTTCAGGAAAATGAATCTTTCTGACTTTCTTTAGTTACAAACTGCGTCCGGTTCTGGAGCCCCCAACACAAGAAAGACAGGGAGCAGTTAGAACAAGTCCAGAGAAGGGCCACCAGGATGATCCGAGGGCTGGAGCACCTCTCCTATGAGGACAGGCTGAAAGAGTTGGGGCTGTTCAGCCTGGAGAAGAGAAGGCTCCGGGGAGATCTTATAGCGGCCTCCCAGTACCTGAAGGGGCTACAAGAAAGCTGGGGAAGGACTTTTCATAAGGGCAGTTAATGACAAAACAAGGGGAAATGGGTTTAAGCTGAAAGAGGGGAGGTTTAGATGAGATATTAGGAAAAAGTTCTTCACTGTGAGGGTGGTCAGACATTGGAACAGGTTGCCCAAGGAAGTTGTGGCTGCCCCCTCCCTGGAAGTGTTGAAGGGCAGGTTGGATGAGGCTTTGAGCAACCTGGTCTAGTGGAAGGTGTCCCTGCTGCTGGCAGGGGGGTTGGGACTGGATGATCTTTAAGGTCCCTTCCAATCCAAACCATTCTATTATTCTGTGATTCTTTGAATTAAAAGTTAATGTGTCTCTTGGAGTCTTTAAGCAAATGGTTGCATTGAACCTCTTCAGGAGCAATAAACTGTGAGTTTTTGTGGTGCTTTCTTACGCTGCACTTACAAGGTTGTGGAGCATAAGCTACATGCTGTGAAAGGTGCAGGTTGTGTTGGGAGTATCTCTTATTGAGATCAGGAGAATGAAAAATCAGTCTTTTCTGGAAAAACTACCATCAGATGCTTCTTGGTATCACAGTGTTAAATGGGACTACTTGGCCAAGTAAAAAGAAAATGTTCTTGACCTAGGACTTCTGTGGTCCACTTCCAAGCATGATGATTATTTATAGTCCTTTCATCTGCAGTTCTTTACATGCTCCCATCCGGTGGGATTTTGCAGTGGGATTTTCTTCCTAGCAGCTTGCGGGGCTGGTCCCAGGGGAGCAGCAGTGGAGAGGCTGCCCTGCCTGCTGCCCTCGCCTCCCAGCTTCTGAAAAAAACGTGGCTTATTTGTGGGAATCCAGAGTGTCTCCTTCTGCCCTGACTCCTGGCTGAGGTGGTTGGGGTGCAGGGGTTGGCCCAGCAAACCTACTTTGATTTTGTTAGAGCAGCTGGTCCTTCCTTCCAGCCCAGCTTCCTCCCTTTCACTAGCTGCTGATTCACTGGTCTCATGGGTCCCGCTGTCCTGGCCGGAGTAACGTAGGACAAGCAGTTTCTCAACACTGAATCAGCTGCTTGATGAACCAGTGCAGAAGCTGATGCTGAAGGCTGTGGTTACTCTAAGGTTGCAGATCTCCTGTTTGCTTTACTTAGGGTTTTCTGGCCCCTCTCCCTTTCTTCTCCTTTCTGAAGCTCCTTGCTGCCTGTCTGGGTTTCACACAGAATCCCAGAATTGCCTGGATTGGAAAAGCCCTTTCAGATCACGGAGTCCAATCATGAACCCAACACTGACTCAAAGTCCCCAACTAACCCATGTCCCTCAGCACTATGTCTACACGACTCTTCAGTCCCTCCAGGGATGGGGACTCCACCACTGCCCTGGGCAACCCCTTCCAATGCCTCAGAACCCTTTCAGCAAAGAAAAGCCTCACCTCCCTCCTGCTCCCTTTTCCCTGGTGCTGAGATGTTCCTGGGCTGTGCAGTCTGGGGGGGTTCCCCCATCCCCAGAGTGAGGTGTTTCTGCTGAGATCTCCTGGCACTTTTGGTCCCCCAGTAGCGTCTCACGCCGTGTGGGTGACATTGCTGCAGCCCTCCTGTGCTGGCTGCTTTATACGTGTCTTCAGAGAAGAGACTGGGAGTTTTTGTTTTGATCAGAGTCAGATGAGAGAGAGAAACAATACAAATTCAGAGTTGTTAAAATGCTTAGTAGTGTTCTGTAGTTTCCCCTCTTGCACACAGTAGGGTTTGGGGAGAGAGGAAGCCCCTCATTGAAGGACAATTATAAGTTTCCCTGAGTTGAAGCTGTTATTTTGTCATTAAAAACCTGTTGTTTTTTGCTGCTGATTCCGAGCAGGGTTATGAAGAAAATATACAAAGGGTGGAGAAAAGAGATTTGGGGCTGTGAGGACAGAGCAGCTGCTGCAGGGGCTGGTGCTGCTGCCAGGGTGAAACATAAACTCTAAATAAAGTGAGGTCCCACATCACCATGCAGTGGGTATTTAATGAAATCTAGTTTCCTCCCTACTTCACCTCCCAGCCTGCTCCCTCCCCTGTCCCCCCTTCCCTGCTGGGACTGGTGACAGGACAAGGGGCAATGGGCACAAACCAGAACACCAAGAGTTCCAGACAAACTTCAGGAAAAACTTCTTTCCTGTGAGGGTGCCGGAGCCCTGGGACAGGCTGCC
>NW_010335428.1:4618-12981 GCF_000700745.2 Antrostomus carolinensis
CTCTGCACACATCCTGCCCCTTTCTCACACCCGCCGTCCCTGGCTGCAGGGGGGTGAGCAGGGCCATCCCTGGGCCCTCAACCATCGGGACAGCTAAACCTGAGCTCCCGATGGAACAAAGTACGGATGTTTTTGGAAGTCGTGATGCAGAGATATGCTTTTCCAAGAGCCTCATAACACTTTTAGGAAATAAGGGCCTTTTTTACTTTTATTAAAATTATTAAGGGCCTACAAGAAAGCTGGGGAGGGACTTTTCATAAGGGCAGTTAGTGACAAAACAAGGGGAAATGGGTTTAAGCTGAAAGAGGGGAGGTTTAGATGAGATATTAGGAAGAAGTTCTTCACTGTGAGGGTGGTCAGACACTGGAACAGGTTGCCCAAGGAAGTTGTGGATGCCCCCTCCCTGGAAGTGTTGAAGGCCAGGCTGGATGAGGCTTTGAGCAACCTGGTCTAGTGGAAGGTGTCCCTGCTGCTGGCAGGGGGGTTGGGACTGGATGATCTTTAAGGTCCCTTCCAACCCAAACCACTCTATGAGTCTGTGATTCTGTGATTAGGAGAAACTGTTTAGTGCTGCCTGGTTTTTTTTTGAGAATTTATCTGAAAACATTGCAAATAAGTTGTTGTGGTGCCAGAGTCCCTGACTTATGGTTAGGAAGGAAAGCTTGTGGGTTTTGTGAAGGATTGATATTTCAAATTATGATGAATACCTCTAGGAAAAAACTGACAGAGCTATGGCTCTGAAACCACTGTTTTCTTACAAGTGACCTCAGTTGTTCTTGTCTGGCAGTATCCCAAACACCTTTTTGCTTTTCCAGAATTGAAGAAGAATTTCTTTTCTCTGAAAAATTGAAGAGTTAAGGCTGCTGGGTGAATAAAAAGTTGCTAGAAATCACCAGCGTAGATGATGAATGAGCATCTGGCTAAAAAGGCTGAGGGATGAAACTCTGTTGCTCGTCTGTCGCTGGCAAGCAGGCAGGGAGAGCACTTATGGGCTTTGGTCAACTTAAGTTTTCTCTGCCACAGATTTTCTTGTAACCTAATTTTTCTGTACTTCATTCCTTGTAAGATGTAGGAGCTGTGTCAGAGGAAGCCCAAACTACTTGGAAGATGCTGGAACGGCTGTAAATCCTGAACTTGGGGCACCTCTTGTACCCCAGCTGGTTCTTTCTGTTCCCTGTCAGCCTGCTGCCAGTCTGTATTTGAGTACGGAGCACACAGTTTCATGAGAAATTATCCAAGAAGCACTCTTGGAAGACCTTTAATTTGGTATCCACCGATATATATAGAAATAGGAAAATGTGTTGGTCTGCGGCTCTGAAAGTACTTGGGTCACGCTGGGGAAGAACATCAGAAGATGAGCCAAGGGCAGTTGAGATGGGATGTGAGGAAGAATTTCTTTGCTGAAAGGGTTCTGAGGCATTGGAAGGGGTTGCCCAGGGCAGTGGTGGAGTCCCCATCCCTGGAGGGATTGAAGAGTCGTGTAGACATAGTGCTGAGGGACATGGGTTAGTCGGGGACTTGTCAGTGTTGGGTTCATGGTTGGACTCGATGATGTTAAAGGGCTTTTTCCAATCGAGGCCATTCTGGGATTCCCAGAGTTGGGTTTGTTACCTTTCTGTGCTTTGATTCTCTACAAGCTCAAGCAAAAACATGGCAGTAACAATCCTGGGTTTTTTTTAGGACAAATCATGTTTTACTTCTAATTCATAGCACCTACTCATGGTGTCCAGAAGTCCCCTGGAGCAGCTGTGATCAGCAGAGGTTGAGAGCTTTGCTCACAGCCTTTGTAAAGTTTCTAGTTGCGTCAGGGAAGGAACTGAACTAGTTTTCTGACGCACTTCAAGTAATTGGCTCTCATCTCTTTGTACTTTCTTCTTCACCAAATTAATAGTTAATTAACCAAGGACTTGGATGCACAGTTACAATAGTGCTGTGGTCTGGGCTGCTGATGCTGATCTTCTCCTGGACGGTGTCACTAGCTATCACATGGAAGAGGCTACAAATATTCATAGGAATCTCAATTCTTCCTGTTGCAAAACCTCATACCAAATATGTCACCTCATTAATTTGTCTGTGAATTAATCACCTTTTTCATGTCATCCATTTGATCTGGTTTGTAACTCCAGGGCTGTGGCATGTTCTTTTGTGAACTACGTGGTAGAAAATTAACATGCTGCTCTGGTGAGTGGGAGGGACCCTGTCTGACAGCCCTTCTGTCCCCCAAATCCTGCTTTTTCAAAATTGATTTTATTGCTTACACTCCTAAAAGGTTGACGTTAACTTGAAAACAGTGGGAGGGAGTGAAACGTGTTTTGAAAGGGTGATCCCATCGGTGGGAGCGGTATCGAGTGATTACACAGGGATAGAGAGGGGCTGTGGGAAGAGAGGTGGTTCAGCAAAAGGAATCGAGTTTGGAGTCGTTAATTTGCGTCATTAGCACTGTGTACCAGAAAGTTTCAAGTGTGCGTGGCTAAATTGCATGAGTCTGAAATTCCCAGCAGTGCTGGCAGCCCCGCTGGCTTTTGTCCTTCCTGCAAACACACAGCTGCTGGGACTGGGCATCCCTGTGTGTGCTCAGCATCCCCGCTGCTTCCTCCCGTCCCGCCGCTGAAAGCTGCTCATGGCTTTGAGGAAACCACAAGAAATTCGCTGGAAGAAACCTCAAGAAAATGAATTGTTGGTGCCATTGGACTCGTGGAGGATGTGAAAGTGTGGAGGGTTTGGTTCATGTCTCCACTCTCTGTAATTAGTGTAAAATGGGAAAAACTTTCTTTATCACCCCCCTCTGAGGGGTGACGCGTGTCCAGACTTGCTTAAGAAATTTACTGGTAAGAGTCCAGAATGCAAACAGAGCCTGTGCTCCTGCAGCAGCATGTGGTCTGCAGAAACACTTGCTTTGTTCAGGTAGCTGTGCTGGCTGCTCAAGGGAAGATTAGCTGGAAACATGCAGTTGAAATCTTACCAGCTTTTGCTTTTCTCCTGCTGATGTTCTAAAGCCAGCTTTCAGCCCAGGTAACTCGGCAGCAAAGGCAATGGATTGCAAAGGGTTTTGGTTGGGAAGTAGGCATGGAAGCTGTGAAAGGTGTTTTATATGGAGCAGTTACTCATCAAGTAATGGCAGTTGCTTCAGGTGGTACTACAAGGTGTCTTGCCAGGTAGGACAGCTTCACTGTGCTTTAAAAAAAGAGAAAAAAGAATTAAAATCCATGGTGATTTTCTGACTCTCCTGCTTCTTGAGGTAGATGCTAAGACCACTTCTGTCTTTATTCTTGCATCTCCTTTCTGAGATGAGATGGGAAAGACACGAGCCTCCAGGACAAGTGATGATGGTTTTGCATATTGTGGAGTGGAACATCATGCTCTTGCTATCATATAGTTAATGATGACTAAATTAAGTTCTAGTAGCAGAGACTTGCTTTAAGGTGTAAACAAGCATTAGTAGTTACAAGAGTGTGTAACTCTGAGCTCCGTGTGCTTTGTTTTTTCTCCTGCATCCTTGAGAAAGGCGTGTTCAGAGATTTTGAAGGGGAGGATTCTTATTACTGGTCGTTCTGAATCAGCAGTTAAAAAGGGATTAATAAATAATTGGTAAGGCACTCGTGGAGCATCTTCCGTCTGCCGTGCTTAAAGGACACATGCCACTTTATTTCTTTGAAGAATGTTCAGAAGTAAAAAAGGTAAAAGGTAAAAAAACCAAATCGTCATTAGACATCTTCCTTTCAGTACTTAAAAGGGGCCTGTCAGAAAGATGGGGACAGACGTTTTAGCAGGGCCTGTAGTGACAGGACGAGGGGTGATGGTTTTAAAGTACAAGAGGGGAGATTCAGACTAGATGTAAGGAAGAATTTCTTTATGCTGAGGGTGGTGAAACCCTGGCCCAGGTTGCCCAGAGAGGTGGTAGAATCCCCATCCCTGGAAACCTTCAAGGTTGGATGGGGCTCTGAGGAACCTGATCTGGTTGAAGATGTCCCTGCTCACTGCAGGGGGTTGGACTGGATGGCCTTGAAAGGTCCCTTCCACCCAAACCATTCCATGATTCTCCAAAATTCAGTATAAGCCATAGGGATGAGCTGTAGGAATCTCAGACTTTCCGTTCCATGCTTGGCTAAGGTGGTCAGAGGTGCTCAGATACTTGCCATGTGTCTCTCTGTTTTTATCTTGCACATCTGCTGCTTCCCCTCTTCCCTCTCCCACCAGCCCCAAGGCTTTCATGCTGACAGTGTGTGTTTTGTGCTCAGTTGCTCTGACAACAGATTACAAGGCAGAAGCGTTTGGTGTGTGTGAATCCCGCGCAGTGTCCTTGCAGAGTAGCTGTCCTGAGGCTCACTGGGGTGCTTGACATTTGAGAGGTAAGGAATGAAGGTGTGGCTTCACGGTCTCTCAAGGTACACTGGCTTCTCTCAGCCCTGCCTGCTTCACTGCAGCTGGGGGCAAGGAATCATGCTGTCCTTGTGTTGGCTTGCTTCATTAAGTCCCAGTGGCTAATTTGATGGGAAGATAACCTTTTGGTGGCCTTGGTGATACTGGGATGTGCCTGAGGCCACATAAGTGCTGGTTGGTGGGAAGGAGGCACCAGGGATGCACACACAGCCTGGGGACAAGGGACAGACTTAGACCAGTTGCTACCAAATTTGAAAACACCCTAAAATCTTTTGTAAGAGGACCTTTGTGATAAGGTGAACTCAAAGTGAGGACTTTGGATTATGAGAAGCTACTGTGAGCTTTGAAAGCTCAGACTTTAGTAAAAGGAAGGAAATGAGCAATCTGAAATGTCCACTTTTGTGCCTTGCACATGGATGCAGCTCATTAGTTGAAGTAAGAAACCTGAGAAAAGATTGAAAGAGAGATGAGGGAGCATTTCTCAGGGAGGATTTCTACAGAGAAGACATTCATGTGTGTGTTTAAGTTAAAACACTGAATTCTTGCAGAGTTTTGTTATGCAAAACACATTTATTTGGAGATTCAGCTGTCCTAGCTTGTTTTAGCTGACTTTGCATAAGCAGAAATAATGAGATTTGGGTGGTTTTTTTAAAAAAAAATTTTTCCCCATTAAAATAAGGGAGCAAACTGATATTTATGCAGCTGCTTGACTATCCTGGATGCAAATTCAAGGGCAACAAATTGATCTATAGTGGAAAATCACTTGATAAACAATCCAGTTGTTTGTCTTTTTTAAAGCTTTTCATCACAAAGAATTATTAAAAAAAAAGAAACCAAATCTGATTTTCATAAGAGATGCTGAAGATTGAGATGGAGCATCCCAATGCAATTACATTTATAGGCTTACTCATTTTAGAATTAATAACACCATAATGATTTGCTTTTCTCTTTATGGGCTTGGAGTTCCCGTCGTGATGGATGACACAGAGGCCATAAAGGACTCTCGTGCTGCTGATATTTGTTGTGTATCTAAGAGTTAAACAGAGAGGAGGAGGCTGAAGTGTCTCAGCGATTTGGGTTAATTACTACAACAGCTTCTGCAGAATTATTGTTCTTTATGTGTCAAGTTGGCTGGGTTGAGGTTGTGTCAGCATTTCTTTTGTTAAAAAGCTTCCCTAAGAGATGAAAAAGTTGGCATATGCCTCTCCTAGGAGGAGGTTTTCCTGCAAGTCATCTGCCACCTGTACAGAGCTGTAGAGCTGCTCATCCAGCAGAGTCAACCAACAAATGGTGATAAATCTTTGTGGAATATAGATCTAAAAATGGTTATGCCTTCTGTTTCGGAGGATAAAACAAAGTGCTCTTTGGTCCTGCAAATGAACTGTATTCAGTAGTCTTAAGGCTTTTTTTTTTTTTTTTAAATGCAACTTTCACCTACTTGCTTAATCTACAGTGCCTGGACCTGAGGGCTTTTCTTACCAAGGACTCCCTTTAGTATGTGTCCTGCCCACACAGAGATAAAGATGAGCAAGAAAACCCCTAGAGCGATGCATTTTTGCATGGGTATGCAGCAGTTCCTGCCCAGGCGACTCTTGCTGGAAGGATCCAGCCCATCTGCTGGCTTGGAGCTGCCTCTGATGTGCTGGGAAGAGGTACTGTGATCACCGGTGGGGTGTTCAGGTTGTGGGGGTGCTTGGGTCAATTCAATTCACTCAGGTCATTTCTATTTTATCCCTGCAAAGAATATGTAGGTAGGGATGGCTGAAAGCAGAGCATGAGGGCGGATGCTGTTCTGTCAGATCACTGAGAACTCAGTTTGTGAGTGCAGGCACAGATCTGTACTGCAACTTCATCCTTCCCCCTCCCCTCCCATTTAGGGGAAAGGTGATGAATAGTCAACTCCCTCCTGCCCAGATAATGCTTGAAAGCTGTCCAAAACAGGCTGGGTTTCCAAAGGAGTGTGAAATCACAGGGACACATAAGCCACAGAGTCCTGCTGGGGCTTTTGGAGTGCTCAGCCCTTCCTTCCTGCTGGGAGAAAGACTGAAGAACCTCCGGGTCATTTTATTTTTGATGTTAAATGCATAGTTTCCTTCCAGCACAGCAAGTTTGTGTCTGTTTTGGAGCAGGGTGTCTTCAGCCTGAACACAAGCCGAATCCTGCCAGCAAGGCAAGCAAAGGCGTGTTGGCTAAAGATAGCGTGCGCATGTGTACGTAATCCAGGGGGTTCTTAAGGTGCTCTGTGAGCGCTCAGATTTACAGCGTGATCCTGGGCATCCTGAGGAAAATTAAAGAGATCAGATACATCTTATGGATAACGAGCTATTTAAGGTCAACTTTTATCATGTACAGCACCTATTCTCCACGCCAGCCACACCAGTAGACACTCCATCCATCACACAAGCACATCGTGCATCGACCTTTGCAGTCAGATTCAACTCCGTCATGTGCTGTCGTGCTCCCAGGTGATCAGGCATCAGTTTTTTGGCATCACTCCTGTCTCTGAGGCTGGTATTCATTGGTAATTCACTAATCCCTGCAGCACAATTGGGTTGCCTAAGGTTATAGCTTGTGCTCACATTAATCATGCTGGCCCTCAAAACAGTTTTGTTCAACTCTCTCTTTTTAGTTGTGCTTCCTTTAGATTTATTAAATAGTTGTCCTTTGCCTGGATGGAAAATGTTAAAAATAGAAGTGCTCAAGGCAGGGCTATTGTGTTGGTGTTGACAGGTTTGCTGGAAGCTGAAGCACGCCTTGTATTTTAAAAAACACCAGGTTTTGGAAAGGATTGCTCTCTGATGTCCTCTTGACCCCACGCTGAGGAACTGCTTTTATGAGCTAAGAAGAGACCATCTTTTGGATAAATGAGGTTTTTAGCGTGCTGCCTGTTCACTAGGTAGTGGGATTACTGCAAATAACAGACTGAATTTGGGATTTCTGAAGAATTGTTGCCTCTTGTAATTAACAGGCACCAACTTTAAAGTTAGTCAGTGAAAGAACCTGAAATAATATCTGATAAACCAGTTGCGTTTTGATACAGCTTTTTCCTCTACTAAAAATCTTTACTTTGTCCCGTTGCTATGCAGGCAAGCTCATGTGTATCAGGGAATAAAGCACACGTAATAATACAGAGGAAATAATGACCCTGTACTGGTCTGTACCATGCAGCAAAGAAGCCAGTTTCTGCCATTTCCCTCTCCCCAGTGGTTGTAACCACTGTAAAAACCAGATGATTTTTTCCAAGACCCCTAACTTTGCCAAGCTTGCCCCAAACCAAAGGCAGACTTTTCAGAAGAGAAGGCAAAACACTGCAGGACTTTTATTTGGTGGGATTCTGTAACTATGGAGCTGTGTCCCCAAATATAACCCTAAACTGTGAGCATCTCTGGCTGACATGGTCACAGAGACAAGCTTCCAAATGTAAACAGTGCATGAAATGATGGAGAGCAATTTCCTGAGCCTCCTGGCTCAAGCTGGTTTCTTTATAGTAGGAGTTAGTACCTGGGATTTGTCATCGCAGGAACCTAACGGTGCCCACACAGACTTTATGGCAGCGTTGCTAATTGTGTTAGCAGAGACACAGGCTTATCTCAAGCCTGCAGAACACTTGCCAGGTGTTATTCTGTACCCAACCATCTCTTGTGCAGCTGGGAAAGTCATCTGTGACTTGTGTGGAACTGCAGTTCTGCAGGAAGCTAGGACATAGGACAAATGTAAGGGAAGGGTAAAAAACTGTGGGTAGGGGTTCCTTGTTTGTTATTTTCTTTCTTTTTTTTTTTTTTTTTTTTTTTTTTTAAGCCTTTTCCTAAAATGGTAGGAATAAGGGTAGGAAAATGAGCATTTTGCTCATTTGTTTGTTTTAAGGACAATGAGCTAGTCACATTCTCGGATATTTTATGTCTGGATTTGGACATAGAATCATAGAATGATTAGGATTGGAAGGGACCTTAAAGATCATCCAGTTCCAACCCCCCTGCCATCAG
>NW_010335428.1:13041-15506 GCF_000700745.2 Antrostomus carolinensis
TCCAGGGGGGGGCCATCCCCACCTTCCTTGGGCAACCTGTTCCAGTGTCTGACCACCCTTACAGTCTGACCACTGGAACATACGTATTCTTTATTTCAAACAGTAAACTGACATTCAAAACCATTTAAGAATCTCATTTGGTGTGGTACATTTTTTCCTCACTAAACATGCTGTTGTCTATATACACTACAGTTATGTCACTGCACCTCCATCAGAATTATTCTATAATGCATGACATTAGTCTATGCTCTAGAGTCAGTGAGAATAAATAATCTAGCTTGTTAAAATAGGATCTCCAGAGTGAATACAGAGGAGGGATCAGGACATGTAACCTTGAAGCTACAGTTCATTTAAAAACTGTTTTTTTGATGGAAGTATTCTGCTTTCTACAACCAGCTTTCTTCTCTAGAGCACAGCTAAATATTAACTTAATCTCTTCATTATTTGATCTCTGAGGCTTTGAGCAACCTGGTCTAGTGGAAGGTGTCCCTGCTGATGGCAGGGGGGTTGGAACTAGGTGATCTTTGAGGTCCCTTCCAACCCAAACCATTCTATGATTCTATGAATATGACAATGGCTTTCTCTGTCCTTGTATGTTAAGATTTTAGCAATCACTCCCTTCTTTCTTCTTTTGCACTGCACAGATTTTTATTTATTTTTTTTTAACTCCTCTCCTCATGTGATTGGGATTCCCTCTGATTCAGTAGGATCATCTAATCTCCAAGACCCAACCCAGCAGGGGAATGTGTATTTTGATAAGGAGCAATTAATGGTGTTTCCTCACGCAGACTCGGAATGATCCCAAAGTCAGATCGTATGTCATCGGGAGGATGCTCGTCTCCGTGCGGCTTTGTGACTTAGGTGGTTGTAGTAATATAAAGAGAACCTAAAAAGTGTATATATATATATATATAAAAACCCCCAAACTTCATAAAAATAGCTGGGATACTCATGTCCCTTACTGGTTGTGCCTTTATTCCAAATGTGCAAAGGTTTATTGCTGTCTTGGAAGTGGTTGGTATGTGGCAGTGCTGGGGAGCACCCTCCCTGTCTTCACGTGGTGCACAGCTAATATGTGTTCAGAGCGAGTGTGTCCATTTATTTTCCATCTTCAGATATTAACTGTAAGTGTTGGCAAATGATTTTAATATTTATGGAATTTTTTAGCTGAAGAACAGTCGTATTTCTCAACTTCTTTAAAAAAAATACTGGGGATGATAGATTTTTTGTGTGTGTGTGTGAGAAAATGCTGTTATGCTGTGAGGCTTTTTTAGAGTTCAGATGAGTAGCGTACTTGTAGAAGACTTTTTTTTTTTAAGTTTCTATTTATCCTTGTGGTTGTAAGTTATGAAATATTTACTCTCATAGGTCACAGTATTTCTGTGCTAAATTTGGGAATAGAGCTGGCAGCTTGCTTTTTCCCTGGGAACTTTATTGTCAGGTTGGTGCAGAAATCTTTAGCTACTCAGCTGTTGGGGAAAAGGGGTTCTTAGTGTCATTCTCTTTTTCTTTTTTGCTTCCACTGCTTTTATACCCTTTACAGCCTTTTCCACTGTTGTAGAAAAAAAATCAAGACTCGAGGTAGTTGAGCTACTTGGTTTTCAGTGTCATGTTTGTCTCGCCTCTCGTGTGCGTTTCCTCATTTCCTCTTTGTGGTTTTTCATTGTTTTCTGCCAAACCCCTGTATTTTTGAGCTGCTTCCTGCCTGTGGCTTTGTACCGGCTTGGGGATCTCCACACAGTTATTCTTTGCTTTTGGTGTGCAATGGAGGCACAACTGCACAGGGCGTAAAATTGTAGGAAGTGATGAAAATCTGTAAAAGAGATGCAGGGTTTTGCTGTATTTCTTTCCAGCATTTTGTATATAATTATTAGTGTTTTGTTTTTAAAAAAATCACACTTTTAATTTCCCTTCCCCTCCCCCCCCCCATGGTGTTATATCTAGTTTTTATATCAGGCAAACTTTTTTTTTTTTTTTTTATAAAAAAGACACAGAGGTTAGTGATTTTCACCTGGCTGCTCATGCCTGGATCTTGACTACCATGTCAAATGATGTGCCTTCTCTTGCAAAAGCAGTAGGAAAAGCTAAGCTGTTCTTCTTACCTTCCTCTTTCGTTTACTGGTGTTTTCCCCCAAAATCTAATGGTGCTGACTAGAGGGATTGCTCAAAACAACCAGTTCGATAGATTACGGTGAGTTTTGACAGCTGCCCTTTAGGCAGTGGCTGTGCGGCATGCCCCTGGTCGGCTGGGTTAGTGCTTCCAGCTGGTGCCTGTCAGAGGTACCATGTGGTCCAGTCCCAAGCACCCTGGGGTGCTGAGCACCACATCTTTTCAGAGGTGAATTTGTCACATATGTGAAAAGAATCACAGAGTGGTTTGGGCTGGAAGGGACCTTAAAGCTCATCCAGTTCCAACCCCCCTGCCATCAGCAGGGACACCTTCCACTAGACCAGGTTGCTCAAAG
>NW_010335428.1:15564-22544 GCF_000700745.2 Antrostomus carolinensis
AACCTGGGCCAGTGTCTCACCAACCTCACAGTCAAGAATTTCTTCCTAATATGTAATCTAAACCTCCCCTCTTCCACTTTAAAGCCATCACTCCCTGCCTTCAGCTACTGAAAGGCCACAGTGAGGTCTCCCTGAAGCCTTCTCTTCTCCAATCTCAACAAGCCCAGCTCTCTCAACCTTTCTTCATACAAGAGGTGCTCCATCCCTCTGATCATCTTTGTGGCCTCCTCTGGACCCACTCCAGAAGCTCGACATCTTCCTTGTGTTGGGGGCTCCAGGCCTGGACACAAAACTTCAGATGGGGCCTCACAAGGTCAGAGTAGAGGGGGACAATCTCCTCCCTCGCCCTCCTGGCCACCCCTCTTCTGATGCAGTGCTGGATACAGTTGGCCTTCTGGGCTGCAATTGCAGGCTGCTGGCTCATGTTGAGCTTCTCGTCCACCAGGATGCCCGAGTCCTTCTCAGCAGGGCTGTTCTCAAAGGGCTCTTGGTACTGGACCAGCCTGAAACCTCAAGGCAGAATCACAGAATCAATGTTGGGGATTGGACCTCAAAAGATCATCCAGTCCAATCCCCTTGCCAGAGCAGGAAACATGCTATGAGTGGATGATGACTGGAAAACCACCGTCTCTGGCTTGGTGCTTGAGTTGTGCGATGTTGGAAGTTCAAGTGAGCTCCAAGAAGTTCCTTCTACGCTTTGCCTGTTCCTGGGCTGTCCCAAGGTGTCATCTTTTGGCTGCTGCCAGCACTGTGATATACATCTGAACAAAAACCACCCAAACTAGGTCCACTTTATTCGTAAGGACAGAAGTAGTGCTGGCCCCTGTTGGCTGGAATAACTCTTCCCAAGTTTATCTCTGGAATGACCTCATTTGTCTTCCTGGTGTTGTCTGGTGGGGCTTCCTGGTGTTGTCTGGTGGGGCTTGCTGGTGTTGTCTGGTGGGGCTTGCTGGTGCTGGCTGGTGGGTTACAGCACTCGGTGCTTGCAGGGTAAGTGCTCCAAGGCTCCGCTCTCCAGCCTGGCTGATCTGGGATACTCCATCGTGGTGCTGGAAGCTAGTTTGCTTTTCCAGAGGATTTCTTAAGCACGTGGACATGAAACTTCTCTCCAAAAGCCCAGGGAAACAATTGGTGGTAAAACCCAGAAAAGGAACCTGGCTTATCCTATTGTTTCTGGGGACTATGGCTTTCCTGTTTACTCAGCTTGGCTTTCAAATATCAAATATTTGTCCTGCTCCTTATGAGGAAAGTGCTTTTGTGCTCAGCTGTAGAGTTCTTGCCTGTCCCTCTCCATACAGTTTTTTATTTGTCTCCTGTTTTTGAAAATACTCATTTAAATTTGAAAGTATTGGAGGGAAACCTCTCCTCCCCTGTCTTTGAGCAACAACCAGTTAAAAAAACCCAACACCTGAAGACGACCAAAAATGATATTTAGTTCCTACTCCTGTTTTTTTTCCCCTCTTAACATTTTATATCTGAAGTGCAGCACAGCCCCTTGAAATGAGGATTTGCAGAGGTAGAAGTTGTCAGGCACTGATTTTCATTGTGCCTTTCTGACAGGGGTTTGCTGCCTTGGAAATGAGTGGAAATGCTTCAAAACTCAGTGCTGCTTTATAAAACTGTGAGATTAATAAGTAGTAATTGATAATTGAGATAATCCCACCGGCTGTTTGAATGTGACACAACTGGAGGTGACTGAGAGGGAACAGCACATAAGCAATAGTCTGAGAGCCCCTCTTTGAAGGTAATTATGGAAGTGTCATCTCATGTATGTGTGTGCTAGCAACTGACCTGTGGATTCCTTGCTTGTCCCTGCTCTGAAGAAGTTTAATGGCTGGACAGAGCAGTAGAAGATCAAACGGACAGATGTGTTGGTTGTGAAGGTGTTCAATCCAATCCAGCATGGCTGAGGGAACCGGGGTTGTTGAGCCTGGAGAAAAGGAGGCTGAGGGGAGACCTTCTGGCTCTGTCCAAGTCCCTTGGAGGGGGGTGGAGAGAGGTGGGGGTGGGTCTGTTCAACCAAGGACCAAGGGCCAGGACAAGAGGAAATGGGCTCCAGTTGTGGCCAGGGCAGTTGAGATGGGATGTGAGGAAGAATTTCTTTGCTGAAAGGGTTCTGAGGCATTGGAAGGGGTTGGCCAGGGCAGTGGTGGAGTCCCCATCCCTGGAGGGACTGAAGAGTTGTGTAGACACAGTGCTGAGGGACATGGGTTAGTCGGGGACTTGTCAGTGTTGGGTTCATGGTTGGACTCGATGATCTTGAAGGTCTTTTCCAATCTGGGCAATTCTGGGATCTGTGATGTCTTGGTGGAGCTGGGAGTGGGAGGCAGCTCTGTCTTAGGAAAGAAAAACCCAAATCCTTCTCTTGGGGGACTCTGCCGTGAAGCTGTTGCAGAGCCATGTGCTCATGCCGCTCCCCGTGGACTTGTGCCAGGAGCTGTTGACATTGTCACCTGCTGCCGTGACACAGGCTTTGAGTGAAGGTTCCTTTATCCCTCTGAAGGCGATGCGTGCAGCTTCATGCACAGCACTGTTTGCTCTGAGACTGGATTTTTCTCGGAGAGCAGAGATAGCTGGGGGCTCTCAGCTAGATGCTTCCTTCCCAACCTCTCGAGAAGAGCAGAGTACTCTCAGCTAAGTGAAGTTTTGCCAAGATCAGCGTTCTTGTTTAAAGCAGTATATTCCCAGGAACGCTTCTGGCTTTCAAGCTTTATGAAAAGAAGTTGGTCTGGACACTGTAGCCTGATGACATTTATTATTTGTATTTTTTTTAAAGCACACACCTGGATTGCAGAAACAAGGTTTCAAGTTCTCGATATGAAGTGAACTGGTAGGGAAGATGCCAAACTATTTTTCTTGAGTGTGAAATGTTTTCCATCTCTACTCAGACTACTGATGGGGTGATGCCCATGGAAGGGTGCTAGCCAGTTCCCTATGGACAAGGTGATGATCTCCATCTCTGATAAGTAATTACAGTTTTGTTCCTGAAAAATGTCAGGGACTTTTTGTTTCTGTCCCAAAAAAAGAACAGAAACAAACTGCAAAACTTTGGAGGTTGCTATGAGACAGAACTGTCTTCTCCTTGGCTCTTTTGATAGAGCCTTTAGATACACTCCTTGCTGGGTTCCTTGCTGCTGCCGGTGGGATGGATGTCTGGCAGGTATGTCTTTTCTCTTGTGACCAGGCATTTCCTTGGCTGTGGATCCACTGAACTGTTTCAGGCAGAATTAGGGTGCTGTCTGCTGCTTGTCCTGTGCTATCGCTACAGAGCAGCCTTGTTTTCCACTTCTGTTTGTGCAGGTGGAGGAAAATTATTTCAGTTTTTAAGTCTTTCAAAATTTTTCAAAAATGTTCTTATTATAGAAAATCCAGTGCTCTTCCACACACTTTAACTTTTTTCTTCTCCCCTCCTCCAGCTTTCACAATTTTCTTAACAGGGTTTGGGATTTCTTAGTAACTTCCCTACAGAAAACTTGATGCTGTTGGCAGAGAGGACCATGTACCAGAGATGTTGCCCTGTCCGTTCCCTGCAGTCACCTAACTGTCTCGGTGTCTGTGTTGCTGTGATTGTTCTCCAAAGTCTCCTGACTGCTTTGACTTGGGTGCCATTGATTATCATGGTGAGGGTGATGCAGAAGGCAGCTCTCCACTCCACATCACTGAAGCCTGGTTCAGAGAGTTCTTCTGAGCTGGAAGGGTGGGCAGGGGCACTCAGGAGGAACAGATGGTGTTTATTTCTGAATTTAGAGTGTTTTGTCCCCTGCACCCACTCCCCACAGACAGATGATTTATCTTACTAATTCCAGAGACTTCTGTAAACAGAATGTGTAAACACACATAAACACACGCTTGATCTGCTCTGGTTTGCGTGTCTGGGAGCAGTGGTTTACAAAACTTGCTCCCTGCCTCTGGGCAGAGGAGGAGGAGTGGGAGAAGGACCTCGGGTCTGGGTCACTTCTTATCTTTGCTCAAGCCTACCTCTTCCAGAGCAGGGCCCTGAGCTGGTACAGCAGCCCTGGCTTCCCAGGGCAGGGTCACACCAGCTGGGCTGGGAGCCCTACAGCTCGTTTGCCTTTTTGGAGCTTGGAAGAAAGTGAGGTGTTGTGTTGGGATAGGGATGAACCCTGGTCATGGTTTCATCTGTCTTCTTACATCCTTGGGAGAGGCTCACCGTGTGCTGGTCTCCCTTTCCAGGGCAGCATCCTTGGTTTTGCTGATATTTTGTTTACAGCTGGTGATGTTGAACTTGGGAAGGGTTGATGTTACCAGTTAAGTGGTGCTCTAAGCTGGAGGTGTTGGAAGGAGCCCAACTCAACATGCTGTCAGGTATTTAAGTCACTTTGGTGACTATCTTGTTGGACATTTGATCTCGGCAGAGCCGGTAACAAACAAAACCATTTTCAGCTCTTTGTTGCTGAGTTTCAGGTGGTAAATTCTGCCAGATATCAACTCACTCTTTCTCCTAATTACCTTACAAGAGTTTGGATGGAGTTGCCCATCCCTGGACATCTGTGGTCTGGAGAAAAAAAGCAGCATCACCTCAAAGTGAGGGCAAGGTGTTAGCATGGGAGCTTAGCTGCGAGGTGACTGAGCTACTAATAAATATTTCAAGCTCTGAAGCTGTTGTTCCAGAGTTCTTAAGGTCTTTTAAAATGAAAGAAAAAAAAAATTTCCCCTGTTCATATTCCTCATCAGCAGCCAAGAGAATATTTTGGTGGTTGATGGGCTTGCTGGGAGAGGAAGAGAAGATGCTCCTGGCCACATTGGGCTGGCAGTAGGTGGTATAGGACAAATTGGTGCAGTGATGCTCCTAAACTCAACTCATCCCTCTTCAATTAAAGGAAAAAAAAGTAAGGAGTTGTCTAAGGTGCATTCCTGGGATTAAAAATACACTTTCTAGAGGATGGTGTAGGCTTGGGAAGCTTTTACACTTCAAGATTTGCTTGTGGTGAGGAGGGAAAAACAAGAGCCGTCACTTTTCATCAGAGGTTAGAAATAGGATTTCTCAAGAAGCTCTCTTGGCATCTGTGGTTTTTAATCTCTTTAAAAAAGTGAAGAGGTAATATTTTCAGATGACACAGCTACTGAAGCTGTGCTAATGAAGTTGGTTAGGTGGTTTCGGAGGAATTTCAAAAGGTTGCAGCAAGATCAGGTTATTCAGTAGCACCGCAGCAGATGCAAATCCCCCATGGATGTGTTTGATGGAGGGGAGATGTTTGAGCTATTCATTTAGATTGGTGAGATCTGAATTAACTCTGGGAAAAACACTTAGGCATGTGTTATGGGGTGCATCTCCACTGACAGGTGAGATTGGGGGTTGGAACTAGATGATCTTTAAGGTCCCTTCCAACCCAAACCATTCTGTGATTCTATTAATTGTATCTTGGGTCTTGTTTCAGTAATGGAAGATAGAACCAAGTGAGACCAGGAATGTCCAACGGCTACTAAATCATTATTGCTGTGACTGCTCCACAAACCTTGTGTGGGCTCAGTGACTCTCGAGACCTCTGTACTGGTTGGAATTGGATTGAATTTAAGAAGTTATTGGAGAAATGATGGGGTTGACCGTATGGATTAAACTTCAGGAAGCTGGAGAAGGAGAGGAAAAACTTGAGAGATGGAGAAGTTGGTGTAGGAAAGAAAGGACATCCTTTGCTGCAGGACAGGCAATGGTTTTGGGAATACTGTAGTGAGGTTGGCTATCGCTGCAGCCACGCTGCTGAGGTTACTGGGCTCTAGTAGTATGTAGCAGGAGGACCTGGTATGAAATAAACTCACTCAGCATGAACCACTGCTGTAGATCATGTCAACTCTGCTGACTTTCTGCTGAAAAACAGTTAAAGCTCTTTGGATTTATGTTTTTGAGAGAATATGTGTCTATACAGACTTAAAACCCCTCTCTGCCCTTTTCTGAAATTGAGGTGGGCTGAGTGGTAACCTCAGTACTTACTAAAAGGAGCAAAATATTTTAAAACACTGAAGAAATAACTGTTAAGGCAGCAAAACAATGCTTTAATTTACTGTTGGATAATACCCTAATGAATTTTAAATATTAAGTACTCAAATGAATTAAAAGATCTTCCATTTATGGATTTTTTTTGTGGGGGGGGGGAAGGAGGATGGAAAGTGAAGGTCAACTCCTCCACCCTGTACCAACTCGTATCCATCAAAGGAGTTGTCCATTAATCATCAAGGGCAAGGACAGAAATTACTCTCTGACATCCTGTCACCGATGTCAGCAACGTGCACGCCTGGTGTCTGCTGCACTGGCTGTTTTCTTTCCCTTGTTCCACAGCCTGAAACGGCTGCAGCTCCCTGGTGAGGACCTGCAAGCTGGAGCAAAAGGAGGAGAGAAGCAGCAGGTGCTTCTTGTGGGCAGGAGAGGGATGGGGCATGTCCTTTGTGCTGACATCTGCTTCACTGAATCCCCAAACAGGCTCTCGTGAAGCACAGGTGATTTATCAGTTGCTGACTGCACTTGTCAGTTGCCCTGTGAAATGTGGTTCCCCCTGCTGCCAGGATGGGTCCTGGACCCTTGCGTGGCAAGCTCTGGACCTCGCAGCTGGGTGGGGTGGGGATTTGGAACCTCCTCCATGTGGGCATCCAACCTGTGGGGGTGGAGGAGCTGGACTTGCTTTATGTGCTTTTCTGCAACTCATGGCTCCGTGGGGCTTCTGTGATGGGGAGGAGAGGCTTCCCGCTGCAGCTGTGAGGTTTAAGGGATAAACAGGAGGAAAACCAAAAATATGAGTACAATTTGTGCTCGATTGGGCTGACCAGACTCTGAGCTATCGAAAGGGAGGAGATGCGGTGTGTCTGGTTTGGGTGGATCTGGCAGTCCTTGGCGTGGAGCACAGTCCTTCCCCAAGCTCGCATGCTCAGCTGGATGCAGGACATTATATGCTTCTGTAGACCTGAATTTTATTAATTTATTTTTCCTTTCTTTAATTATATTAATTATTTATCAATATTAAATATTT
>NW_010335429.1:0-9826 GCF_000700745.2 Antrostomus carolinensis
GCTCTCTCAGCCTTTCCTCATACAGGAGATTTTGGTTTTTTAATGTATTTTTGGCATACTTCTGCATCTCAAAATAAATACTCTCTGGACTTAAATCCCCCCAGTAAATCTTCTTCTGTGCCCAAGTGCTCTCCACCAGCACACACCAAGCACAGCAGCCCCGTCCCTGTGTGACCCTGTCCCTGTGTGACCCATCCCCAGACGCTGCCCTGCACCCATACACTGCCCACTTGCTCATGCAGCAGAGCAGTGTCCTGGGCTGTCAACTCCCAGTGGCAGGGGACACCTGGCACTGCCAACTGTTGCATTTAGAGTAAATATTGATTTGGAAGAGAGGGCTGGCATTTGCTGGAAGTTCAAAGATTCAATTAAAGGTTCTTTTCTTTAAAAAAAAATAAGTTAGCACAACATAGGAAAGTGATGAACAGCTTCCTTGTCAGAGACGGTTTGAAATGGAAACCACTCTGAGATGTCAGCATTCACCACTGTTATTTTTCCTTTGCCTTATTGAACTTTAGTATCCATTATCCATTACCTGCTTTGTCAGTCTCAGCTGCTGTCTGGCTTGGCATGTATTTTACAATACATTTAATCTTCTCTCTGCTTTATAAAGAAACCACAATTGTAGCTGCTGAAACACACTTCTCAGTCACTGAAGAAAGAAAGAAGAGAAAAGAAATATTTTCTTCTTGTTAGACCCTCGTTTTTCATCCTTTAGGCTAAAACCCCCACCTTTTCTGTGCTTTTTTTCAGTAACTATGTGGGTTATATACTTTTTTTTTTTAAAGATGCAACAGCTATCTTCATGGACTTTAGTGATTCCCAGATGCTGAGGCTGTTCAGACGCTGATCAGAGAGCCCCAAAACTTCAAGACCTGACAAAACTGCAGGATTTTCCCATGGAGCCCAAGGGCAACAGATGACTGGAACCAGAGTCCAGCTTATCACTCACCATCTAAGTTCACTTCCACCATGTCTCAGGTTTTTTTTAGACCAAGCAAATGAAGCTCATTTCAGCTCCTCCCCCTGCCTTTCCAGCTTTCTCTTTACCATCTTCCTGCCCTGCTTTGAGCTTTTCTGGCTTTCCTGGATGCCAAGAACCTCAGAGGTTTTCCATATTGCCAGACAGGTGGACACAAAGCTCTCCCTGCTCCCATTTTGCCCATCATGATAACACTGTGTCCCCTCCTGCTGCCTGAGCTGAGACCTGCCCTCCCCATCCCTGCGCCATGTGTCTGTTGGCTGCTAGAAACCAGGATTAGAGCCTGTTAGTGGTATGTCGAAAACCAGTTTATCCTCCTCACCTTTTTTCAGTGATGACAGCACCAAGGAAAAGAGATTCCTTCCAAGTTTCTGAGACCTGTGTTATTGCTAAATTTAAAAGAAAAAAAAAAAAAACAGAAACCCCATCATTTAGCCGTGCTCACAACACCAACCTCTGCCTTAAGCCCTCTGTTGGAACATGATTTGCTTCCACAGCTTGATTTGATACTAACTGCAGATTATTTGGGCCATCATTAACCTCTTCTGATATCCCTCACTTTGTGCCAGCATGGTATCCATTGATGATGGCAAGCTGTCACCTACTGATTGCCACACTCAAAGCAAGCAGACCTTCCAGCATCAATGTGCTCACTGGTTTCTCCAGCCCTGGTAATAAGGTCCCAATGGTCAGAAGTCTGCTTGTCAACTCTCCTCTGCTGTCTTTTCATTGAAATTGAGGTATTCTTTGGCAAGCAGCCTGCAAAGGAGGAGACAATGACAATACATCAGAGATAGAAGGTTTGGTGGTGCTTCTGAAATCTCTCCAAATCCTTGTCCCACTTGGGTGGACTATGACAATTTCCTTGTAACCTTTGTCCCTGGGGGAGTCCCGTGGGTTATTCATGCAGCTGAGCATCCCATTTTCTCTACAGTTTGCTTCCTTAATTACTTTTAATCTTAACTATTATCATCGTTGTTATTATTATTACTAACAAGTACTTCAGACTCAGAGGACATGATAACATGCACTAATTGGCCAGCCAGATGGCAGCTGCCAAGAAGGCAGCACAGAGCCTGTGTGTGCGTGTCCGTGTCCATGTCTGTGTCCACCCCCCACTCCTCCTGCCCCCTTCCTCACTTTCCTCAGTCCCACTGGCACAGGCTTCTCTGCTTGGACAGTTCAAATCGTAATCTCAGCAGCTGAGCCAGTTCATTAGCCAATAACTGGGATGTCTCAGTGAGCCAGTGCACATCCCCTTCTCAGGAGCTGCTCTGGCTGGGCTAGACAAGCGGGGCTCTGCTCTTCTCTCATTCTCCCTGACCTTTAGTTTTTCAACCTTTGTCACATTGATGGCTTTCCTGGGTGGGTTACCCTTCCACAACACACTGTATCTAACCAGGATCTGTCCCATGACCATCATGACAAACCCACACCACAATCTGGCAACACTACTTTCCTCTGTGCTCAACAATCCCTGGGGAAGTGGTGATGTTTGGCCCTTAGAGCCTGGGCAGGGTACACGCAGAGGTGGTGGGGACACCATGCATGCACTGGCACCAGTGCTGCTGCTCCCCAGCCTCCAAAAAGCCCCCATGAGGGGTTTCCTATGCTGGTGGAGGGCAGGGCTGGATGGACTTGCACCACATACCTCCCTTATCTACCTGGGTCCCTGGGAGATGCTTGATGCCAAACTGAGATGCCTCCCAAAGCCAGCCCAGCCCCAGTGCTTTGGGGTGGTGTTGCAGCATCCCCAGCTGAGATCTTCAGCAGAGCAGTGTCTGCAGCTCAGCTGGCCAGGGCAGTGAGCTGTATGTGCACTTATCTCAGCAGTGCCCGCAGGTCAGGCTGCAGCCCAGGGAAATGCCTTCTTTAAAAGAAGCTGTGAAACCGTTTTTAGCTGGAGTCATCATTCCTGCATGAAGCTGGAAGAACTACAGAGCTGTTTTCCCCAGTGAGGTCTCCTAAGAACTAGTGAGATGTGAGCCTCTAAGTGACTAATGGCATGTCAAGAAGCAGAGCACCCACTCTTAACTAGGAGGGAGCATCACCAGGTGAGTGGGACGGATTGACATTTCTTGGGCAATGATTGAGGGCAGCACTATCTGTCACTAAAGAGCCTTGGCTGGGCAGCACGGGGCCCTGGGCTTGCAGCGATGAGTGAAACGGAGGTGCTTTGATCTGACTTTCTGATTAAAAGGCAGAAAATGATCAGACACAAAGTGGAACAAATTGACTCCATCAGCTTCCTCTCCAGGCAAGGATGAAAAAAAAAAGCAAAGAGTAGAGCTAGTTCAATAGCAAAACAGCAATTGCAGAAAGATTTCCCAGTCACCAGGCTGACTTCACTATTTTGTAGGAGATCACAGAGACCAGCAGCTACTGCTACTTGTGAGTATCCTGAACACTGCAAGAATTTTGCCCAAAGTAATTTTCCTCTTCAGCTCATTTAATCTCTGTTTTTCCTTTTTTTCCTTCCCTCCTTGAGAGCTGACAGCCTCTCCCTTCGGAGTGGCATTGGTCCCTACAGGAACCAGGATGTGACCGTTACTGGTGGAGCAGTGTGGGTGGTGGGGTGACAGCACAGCTTTCCCTCTCAGGGATGTACAAGGACAACTTCTCCCTACCTGCAGCCAGCCTGGGCTGAGCGATGAGCTGGGATCCCCAGGGCATGTCCAGCCATGAGTTATCCTCTCTGCTTCTGGCACCTATCTCAAGTAGGATGAAGCTCCTGTCCTCTCTTCATCAGTGCCACGAGATCCTACCTTTCCCATTTACTTCTGCATAGCCTGAATGAGGTGAGGTGATTCTCCTCACACCTAGCTTTCCAAAGTAGCCATCTCCCAATTTGTAGGTACACTTACCTGCATGCATCAGCTGCTAATTTTTCCAGGCAAATGGTTGTGAGTGCTCAGGAAAGCATCTAGAATGGGGTGTGTAATGCAAAGGTTGTTGTTGTTCCTGTGGGAGAGCAGGCAGGCTCTTTGCACCATTTACTCTCTAGACACCCACTGGGGATGTCTAAATGAGACTTGTCCCCCTGGACCCCCTCAATAGCCACAGGAAAAGACAGGCTCCCTCCAAGGGCTCTGAATGCCTCTCTAAAGAAACATCTCCATGTCTGGAGAAACATCTCAGTCTTGATCAGCAGGGTTTGAGAAGATGAATTTCCATTGTGTGTCTAAAGTTGGAGGATGTGGCTGTGCTCAAGACATCATTGCAGCCTCAGTGCCCCTGCCAGGACATGGGAAGCAGGAAGCTGCTGCCAGCACCGGCTGCCTGGTAGACACGAGGAGCATTTCTCAACCTCTCCAGGAAGCTACTCTGCTTCTTTAGACATTAATGTTAATCACTCATGCAACTGCCCTTATCGCTCCAGGTGCTGCTAAGATAAGAGGTGCCACTCATGCTGTTAATGTAAATTTACACTCCTTTGGAGGAGAGGCTGTTTGTAAGCAGGGGAGAAGAGGATTGCTGGGAGCCCAGCGGCTGCTGACCGACGGTTGCCACCCCTGCTTCTCCAGTGCTCCCAGGGATGCTGCATGGCTCATTATGCAGAGGATACTGAGATGTATTATTTTAAAAAGCCCAAAATGTCCTGTTTTCACAAGACACAAGAACATCACTGAGAAAACTCATATCTCTTAGATTCACTGTGGAAAAAAATAAATTAAGCACATTCCCAGTCAAGTAATATGGGGGATTTTGTATCTAAAAAGCTGCTGTGTCTCTTCCCCTTGCTGTTCCTGGCCATCAAAAATCTGGAAATGCTACCAAAAATGCCACTTACAAGCCTGTCTGGCTTGAGCCCTGGCAGCTCCCATCAGGGACATGAATCTCATCACTTCCACTTTACAGCAGATGGAGGGAGGGAAGGAACTCAAGGCAAAGGAGGTCTGGACACTCAGTGACTTGCCAAGGATGGAGGAGGGAACAGTGCTGTGTTCCCTTCTGTCCTCCCCAGGCTCTCACCTCCAGGCTACACCACCTGTGCAGCCTTCATAGCAGGGTCCAGATGTCACAGAGTGGCTTGGAGATGTGGGGGCTGGAGGATCTTTTTCATGTGGATGTAGCAGGAAAAGACTCCAGGCTTTGCTGGCAAATTATCACAGGCTGGTTGTGCTGTAAGCTCTGCCCAGGGAGCCTCAGTCGGAGAGCTGCAGCTTGGGAACGGTGCAGCAGCACTGTGCCTGGGTGAACAGCTACAAGGTTGGGCAGGTAAGTGCACACGTGTTGGTGTGTGCATGGGCTGGTGTGCCTGGGTATCCACACTGCCAGCCTGGCAAGGGCAGCGTCTCCTGCCAGCAACATCACTTGGTTGCACAGCAGAAATCACAGCCAGCCTTTGGCCTGCAGTCATCACGGTTGGAAGGAGACTACGTCCAGGGGGAGACATCTGTGAAAACAGATTATTGTTTATGACAAGGACTTTACAGTGGCCCAGAGCAATCTTCTAAGTGGAGAATAAGTGTGGAAAGCACTTCTTAAGCAGATGTGTGGAGCTCAGGTTAGTAGCAGACTTGGTGCATGTAATAAAAACTTGGCACAGCTAGTGCAACAGCCAGGACCAGAGGAGACCTGTCCTCCTACCTCTCCCTGTCTTTCCCTTGAGCACACAGCTCAGGGGGTGCCTGGGCCCAAGCTCTGCGCGCAGCTTTGGAGACACTTGCCTGCAATCACCATCTGATGTTTGCAGCTTGGATTTTCTTTCACACAGTCAGGGCATCATCCATCACCCATCATGATACCTCTACACAGGGCACCCACACAGCAGCCAGGGCACTTTGTACTAGAGAGTAGAGTGAGGGGCAGAAAAAGGAAGGGATTCTTATCCAGTGGCTCAGGAAGGGTTTCTGATGTGGCTATACTATCACTTGGAATGTTTCAGAACAGGATTTAAGCTTAGGGGTGCAGGCACTTCACTCAGAGGAAGAATTTGGAAGCTGCCATGGGTGTGTCAGAGCAAAGCCTTTCCTCTGAGAAACACAAGTAGAAATACGGCACAGCAAACCCATAAAACAATCCAGAGCAGCAAGCTCGTAGGTGAAGACACAGACACCCACACACTGCAGCCTGGAAAGCTCCCAGGGAGTTGTAGTCCCTGGATTGTGCTGAACCTGTCAGGAGCTATTCACCTGCAGCTGGACTATGTTAGCCCAGGCCACTGTCCAGTGGTTCCTTCGCCACCAGGCTATCTCCACTGAGGCATTAATGCTGGCTCTAACCTCTATTTTTTTCCCCAGGAAATCCAGTGCCATTGCCTGCAGCTCACTTTCTCTTTCCAGCTCAGTTTTGCCTGCTAGGGAAAGCTTGCATGGGTAAACCGCGCGTGCTGGCAGCACACTAACTGCTTTATTGTGGTTACAGATCTGCAGAAGCAACTTCTCACCATTATACAGCGTGTGTTTTTCCAGGAACAGGCAATGGGAGAGAGGAGAACAGCCCTCCATGCAGCAATCAGTGTCTCGTATGCTTTCTAGAAGGCGAAGCAAACACCCATCAGCCATGACAACCTTTATTCCTTAAACTTTTCCAGAGGGAGTACTTCAAAGCATCAGAAGGATTTAAACCTGTCCGGCTGCTGCTGAGGCATAATTAACAGTTGCACAGTCAGCTCCAACTGCAGCTGACAAAGCCTTAGCAGCAGTCCTCTATTTATCACGCTCCTGGAGTATTTATAGATGCACAGCAAGGCAGGGGGCAGACAGAGAAGGAGAATAGCAGGTGGGCTGCTTACCAGGAGGGATAACATTTGCTTTCAGCTGCATGGCATTTCCTTGGCCCCTGGTGAAGCTTTAAGGGAAAGGCATGCAAGGTGCCCTGGGGCGCAGACAGCGGCATGTACTCTTGGATGGGAGATGCAGTGGGTCAGCCCCCAGTTAAGGTCCTTTGGCAAATAGGGTGACTCAGGCTGCTGCAATCAGGTGCTGCGGACAGATGAGTGCCCTGTGCCCTCACCAGCAGCGTTTCACCACCGAGAATTGGCCCACAGTTGTTGTGGTCCCTTTCTGCTTGCATCTGCCTCCACTGATTATGAGGCAACCTTGGACCGTGTCATTTGTCCTTCCTCATCTCTCCTCTGTGCCATTTACAACCCAGGGCCTTTTCATAGCAACTGATACAAAAGTCACGATCATCCTTGAGTGACCTTGGCAATCTGTGGGGAGCAGAGAAATGCTGGGTCACCAGGATGGTCGACTTGTGGGCTGGAAGGTGATGCTGGAGCCGATGGGCTGGGAGATATGGGCAAGTAGCCTGTGCAAGGACTGCCAGCGAGATCCCAGCTGCTCTGGGCTGGAGAGGAGAGGGAAGGAGGTTGCCACCTCTGTTCTCTCTTCCAAGGAAAGGCATCCCATAAAAACTGCCAGGTATCTCTCTGGCATTTTCACAGCTCTCCCAGCTCTGAGCAGAAGCTGCTCACATAAACAGCCATTTCCCATTGCAGAGGGCTGTGGGAACTGCTGCTCTGACAGCAATCTCATCCGTGCTATCTTGCACCAGGCTGTGCCCAGGAATTATCAGTATCGGTTTTATTTCCTGCTATGACTTTATGACCCCACTGAGATCATAAATGCATCTAAAGTCTAAGTAAAACGATTTCATTTTCCCCATAAATGGTCTTATAAAGACAATTATGGCACTGCTATTCCAAAGGGGAAGGAAGGTCATAATCCTTCCAGGTAACAAGGCTTTTCTTCTATACTGACTTGCTGATTCTCATCTGTTCAGACACAGGACTGTCCCATTACTCATTGCTCCATGGCTGATGCAATCTCCCTGGGGAATTGCCTCATGCTACCACGGCCCGAGCGCACCCTTGCAGGTCTCAAGACCTGCACCCCACTTGTGCCTGCACCCAGGGCACGCTGAGCACGCCTGTCCATCCAGCCCTGCAAGCCTTGTACTGGCCTCTCAGTCCATTTAGCTTCATCTGACACTTATAACCTTGCTCCAAGGACCTGCAAGCAGCTGGGTGTACTATGCTCTTTAATCTATTGGAATTAGTCTCTTGACCACAAGAAGACATTTTCCTGAGTAGAGGCAGCAGGTTTCCTTTTCCATGCTCTTTATTTACAGCAGTCTCCTGGTTCTGGGCTCCTGAGTGGCTGCCAAAGCTTGAGTGCCCTTCAGCATGGTACCTTTGGTGCAGCATTTCTCAAATGAGGCCAAGAGAATAGTCACATATTAAATATGTGACATAGAAGGTGTTTTTACAGATGGAGTTCACAGAAGAAAAGTTATTCTGGTACTTGGCAATGCTGCAGAACCTCAAAGCTCAGAGAAAGGACTCACCCCTGGAATGCAGAAGCAGAGCCAGCAGGATGCTGCCTGTCCCAGCCCCACAGAAAGGACAGGTCCCCATGTCCACTTCGGAGCCAGGGCCTCTCCAGTGGTGCTGCAGGCATAAGGCAGCCCTGCCCACGGCTGTGGGTGCCAGCACCATGTCTCCAGCTGCAGTCGGGATCTGGCCATGCATTTGAAGGCACACAGGTCCTGCCAAACACTGGGAGAACTGCGGCCATTAAAACCCACAACACAGGTGCTCCTGGTTTACAGTTTATGAAGAGCAGCTGGTGATCTTGGATACCTTTTTGGGGGGAAGCAATCTGTAATTTCAGCCATAGAAGTCTGTAAATAACAGCAGGGGAAAGTGCCTCTCCTCCCCTGCAGCAGATTGTCCTGAACCACACACGGGGCCTGAGTGAGAACTATCAGCTGAACAAACTCCCAGCAGTTTTCTGAAACATCTTTGTTTGTTTTTGAGGGAAGTGCTTTGCCGGGTTTGTTGTTGTTGTTTTGTGGCCATTGAGGGGCTGTTAAACTCTGTGCCGTAGGGTGTTTGGAAAATAAATGCATCCCTGCAATCCATTTCCCACACTGACTCCGAGTGGCTGTGGGGAGAGAAGGGCAGTCCGAAATAAAGGTGCCAAAAGATGCATGTACATTAGTGAGAGAAGGAGTGAGCAGGACTGATAGTTGCCCCTGGTGCAATCAGGCCATAACCCCCACCGTGGCGCATCTCAGGAGGCAGGTGAGCGGTCTTGCACCCGAGGATGCCTTGGGGTGTGCGTTTCTCCACGATGTAATTTCCTAGACACTGTGCCACAAGAGAGGCTGGTGGCATCCTCCCTTTCCCCAGTTATTCTGCATTGGGCCCGTATACAGACAGCGGAGCTGCACACAGAAGGAAACTTCATGTAACAAGGTCCAGGTGCGTTTGTGAACTTTCCTGGTGGGTCCAAACCGGCTGCAGCCCCTTTCCTGTCTGGGGGTGCTCTCACCTTCACACGTGGCCTTGGAGGCTGGGGCTGTGCCTCCCCATGGGGAGGTGAGAGCATCACCAGGGCTCCTCAGAGGAGCAGATGGCAGACCTTGTTTACAGCTCCTCTCTCCTTTGCCTTAGTGCCCCATCTCGACCCTCCCTCCTCCCCAAAAGCAATCAGGTGGTGGTTAATGCTGGGGTGCCATGGGGAATGGGATTTTCAGACATAAAGCTTAGGTTGCCCACAGACCTCTGAGGACAAACCCCTGCAAAGCCTCCTCCTGTGACTGCCATGGCAGCACAGTGATACCTGTTGCTGCCCCAAGGACTATGGCAGCACCTGTAACACAGAAGGACAAGGTTGTCCCATGCTGCTGGCCCTTATGGTCAGTGTGGGCCCCAGGCCACTGCCAAATGTCATCTGGTCAGTGAGGGACACAGCTCCAGCCGGGAGGTGGCCCAGGCTTACCTCCTGCTTTTGCACATCCCAGCAGTCGAGTAGTCTCTTGACTCGCTCCCAGGGGCTCCCCAAGCCTCAACAGAGCCAGACCGTGTCCAGAGAAGGGCAACAAAGCTGGGGA